>NC_087445.1:78527536-78796347 GCF_036321535.1 Camelus dromedarius | reverse complement strand
ATAGACAATCCAACGAAAAACGAGCAAAAGATCTGAAGAGACCCTCTGCCAGGGAAGATAAAGACTGACTGTGAAAGTGTTGGGTTTCTCATACATGGAAAGGCCCCACATAGGAGGGGAATCGCTGGACAGGAAGGTCACACAGCTGCTATGCCACCAACCAGGAGACCCGGCCGCCAGCCACAAGAGCAGGACAAGCAGGCAGGGGCAGCTTGCAGGGACAGGAAGGGAGACTGATGCGGGGCAGGCCTGCGAGGAGAGGGCTGAGAGAGAACCCACCGGCGGCAGACGTTACGGGGGGCGAGTTAGGAGGCGCGGAAAGAAACCTGGGGTAAGTGGCCTTTGCTCTCCTGGCTGTGTGAGGGAGGCTGGGGAAACAGGTACCCAACTGCACACTTTACACAGTACAGTTGTGCATCAATGAAGCTGGTAAAATAAAACAGTAAAGTTTCTTCACACAAATAACGAGTACACAGTTTAATCAGCTCTTTCTGGCGAGAAAAACCAGCACCAGAGCCAACACCGCTGGATGCCACGAGGCTGTGCACTGCCTAAGGACATGGGGTTGGTGCTGCCCCAAACACGGCCACATCCCCCAAGGAGCCACATGGGACCGGGCACCTCCTGCCCATCCTCACCCGATCCCCCCAGGGCTTCGCGCTCACAGCCGCTCCTGCTCCCAACGCTGGGACCTCGGCTGCGAGCTGCAGCCCCGGTTTCTGAGCGGGGAGGGTCCCCGGGCTGAGAAGCCATGAGGAAGGACCGGCCACTGCTCCATCCTTCCGTCGAACAGGTCTTTGCGGGGCTCAGAGCTGAGGGTGGGTGCGCTCCCCCTCCAGCCTCACACCCTGGGGTGCCGCGCAGACACGCACCATCCATAACAGCGCTTTCAGACTCCTCTCTTGGGGCCCAGTCGGCCTCTTATTTCCTTATCAGCCGGATGGGTCTGTGCTGGAGTTCCCACTTGCGGCCTTGCTAACCGTAAAGGTGGACCCAGCTCTGCAGGCCACGCCCTGTCTGGGTCCTGGGAGCCCATTTCTCTTGCCTGGGGGCAGCACAGGGTCTCATGTGGAGCAGCCCCACGACCCTCCCACCCCCAGCACCGCACTGGCCTATGGGTCCCCGACGACTCCCACTTTAAGTTCTTCAGACTTGCCTAGTGCTTCCTGTGACCTAACAGCCACACTGACACGTGGCTGAGGCCTGTTCCCAGAGAAACTGGCGAGTCCTCTGACCTCGGCCCGAAACCCCGTTTTCCAGGCAAACTAATCTGTCCTATGAAACTAACCACCGGCGGGTACCTTAGATTACAGCCTGGAAACCACGGTGCAGCCAACCCTTCCCCCTTCTTTTCCTTCCGAGGAGGCTGCTGCGGTGACAGCAGCGGTCACACCTGTACCGCCAAGTGTGGGGTGTGCCCTGGGGCCCTTGGTCCCCAGCACAGAGCTGGGAGTCAGTGACGCGGTCACAGCCCGGACACACCTCTGAAAACGCAGACCCGCCCAAGGGCCGGGTGTCAGGAAACTACCCCCTGATTCACACCCAGTAACCGGCCCGCACACAGAGTAAGCACAGAACCGGCTGGGTCACCGCACCGCTGCCGGCGCAGCGGAAAGAGGGCAGATCCACGGCCAGGCGCCAGGGTCCCGCCTCGAGGAGGAGGAGCCACGGCCGTCGCCCCGCGCGCCCTCGCCTCCCCCCCCCCCGCCGCCGTCACCCCGCAGCACGCTCGCCCTCCTACTCACAACCGTCACCCCGCGCGCCCTCCCCCCCCCACGGCCGTCGCCCCGCGCGCCCAGCCCCCTCCTCACGGCCTCGCCCTGCCCTCCCCCACAATGGCCGTCACCCCGCGCGCCCTCCCCCCACCACAGCCGTCGCCCCGCCCAGCCCCCTCCTCACGGCCTCGCCCCGCGCGCCCTCCCCCCGCCACGGCCGTCGCCCCGCGCGCCAGGCCGCCAGGCCCTCCCCCACCGCCGTCGCCCCGCACGCTCGCCCCCCTACTCACAACCGTCACCCCGCGTGCCCTCCCCCCCCCACGGCCGTCGCCCCGCGCGCCCAGCCCCCTCCTCACGGCCTCGCCCTGCCCTCCCCCACAATGGCCGTCACCCCGCGCGCCCTCCCCCCACCACAACCTTCGCCCCGCGCGCCCCCTCGCCAGGCCCGAACACGGAGGCCACACTCACGTTGTCTCGGATGTTGATGTCGGACCCCTTGGACAGCAGCAGCTTCACGAGGTCAACGTGCTTATACTCCGTGGCCCAAATCATGGGCGTCCAGCCACCATCGTCCTAATTCCAAAAGAAAGAAACAGAAATGCGGCACAGCTCCCAGAGACGCGTGGCCTGAGAACAGCACGCTCAGACCCCGCAAGGCGGCCCCGGGCGGGAGCGGGGCGGGGAGCGCAGGCAGAGTCTGCTGGGCAGCCCGGGACCGCCGAGCACACCTGACATCGGAATCTCCTAGGTAAAGGGCCAGGGTGACACAGAGCAGACCCGACTCGCAGCGTCCGCGTCTGGGTGGCAGGAAGCTCTGCCTGTCCTGCGGGTCCCAGGGACGGACGCCAAGCACGAAGCAAGAACAGCAGCCAAGGACTGCGGACAGACGGACACCAGAGCCCAGAGACTAACGGAGGCCATGAAGAGCTCCCGCCCCTCCGGTTAGAGCAGGAGCAGAAGCCCCCCAGCAGACCCCACTTGCAGGCTGGGTCATGGTTCCAACGAGCTCCTTGTTTCAACCAGGAGGCGGCAACTCGGGAAATGGGAACCACATGGCCAATTCTTGTTCTGGTGACCAAAGGCTCAATCCTCCAAACATCCTAACACGACTTCCTGACGTTCTGATCACACTTCCCCGGGGGACACACGCCTCTGCAACTAAAGCGAGCTCACTCTGGGCCTCCCAGGGGCACTGGGGACACGGCAGAGATGGCACAAGTCTGCCCCTGGGGCCAGCCCGGCCGTAGCGAGTCACTAAGTCTGACCAGATGGGAGATGAAAGATGAAACAGGAGGGGGTCAGGCCCATGGAGCCCACAAACCACACCATAGGGAGCTGTGTTTCTGTCCACCTGGGAGGGTCTCACAGACAGGGTGAGGGGCCTAGGAGCTGGGGAGGCAGATGGGCCGCTGTGACAATGGAGTCATCTCAGAGCTCTGGTTCCTAAGTATGGAGGGTCCCGGAGAGCTGGTGGGGGGGGGGGGGGCAAAGAGGGGATGGTGGAGGGGTCCCGCTGAGGGCGTCCTGGAAGCCCCTGGGTTTGCTCTCCCAGCTGCTCACTCAGCAGGCACTTACAGGCCCTGCCCCACACCAGGCTCCGAGGCCACACCAAGCCCACCCTGGGGTCCAGCAGTGGTGGAGACACAGGCAGACGAGAGGCAGGTCCTGGGGAGAGGTGCACTATCAGCTGATGGCTGCGACCAGGAAGGAAGACTGGGGGCTGGGAGGGTGTCCTGCTGGAGGGAGCAGCATCTGAACACAGGCCTCAGGGACACCAGGTGGCCCAGGCAGACACCAGCAGCACAGAGTCTGAGTATGTGAGTCTGCGGAGCAGCCAGTGGGCAGGCCAAGGGGGGGGGGGGGGGGGGACAAGGCCAGGCCTCCCAGGACCTCACCGGGGAGGCCGTGGAGGATGGCCGAGGCCAGGACTGCCGCCAAGGGAGCCCTGTGGCCAGACCGTCTTGTGAGTGCCGCAGGGGAAGGCGAGGCTTTACCTGACAGTTGACGTCCATCTGTCCATTTGAAAGCAGATACTGCACCACCTCATAATGGCCTTTCTTGGCAGCCAGGTGCAGGCAGGTGGAGCCCTCTGCGTCCTGCAACACAAACGCCATTTAGGACCAGAGAAACCCCGTGGGGCTGGGGCAGCTGGTCCTGCAGCCTGACCCCTCTTGACAGCTGACCGCCTCCAGCCGCTCCCGGGGACAGGGGGCCCGTCTCCTTCGGCTTTCAGCTCCATCTCTTCAAGGACATTCGATGCACCACAGTAGCCGAACCATCTCAAAACAAATCCAAGCCCATTTCAGTGTGCAGTCAGACCCAGGGAATCCAACCACTGTTACACTGACACCTCTTTTGACACTTTTGCTACAAATGTAGGTGGTCCTAAATGATGGTTTTATGTTTTTAAATTGTCCACAGGTAACTTATCATATACCCTTCTGCATTCATGTTTAGTTCAACATTCTGACTTTGAGATTCGCCTTTGTACAGGGCAGGTAGCACATTATGTCAATGCTGAAAAACCGGTCAGGTTTTGCACATTCCTGGTTGAGGCTGTGGTTTCTGGCTGTTTTGTTCCCATTTCCCTGATTCCTCGGGCGAGAGCTGCCACGGCACCCGACACCAACATGGCCTTTATGGATTCAGCGGCCAGAGGATGGGTATGTCTGGGCGTCTGAAAGACCGGGCGCCTTCCCTGCACCCCTCGGTCACACACACGCCCTCTCCTGGGAGCTGCCTGGTCTCCCTCCTCATCAAAGGCAGCCTGATGCTCTATGGCTGCAAAACCCTCTCAGGTGGCAGCCTGCCTTCCCTGTGCCTCGTGACACCTTTCGCTGATCAGAAATCCTGAGTTCTGTTGCACCTGATCATATCCGTCATTTCTGTACTTTCTGTGTCTCACTGAAGAAATCTTTCCCAATGCGGAATCACAAAAATAACCTCTGGTCTTAACTTCTGCAGGTTAGGTAGTTTCGTCTTTGGTGTTGGCATCAACAGCGGGTTGGGGGCGGCAGCCTGTGTGCGTCCAGCAGGGGTCTGCAGAGGCTCTGGGATCTGTAGGTTATTTTTCACCAAATTTGGGAAATTTATGACCACCTTCCCTTCAATGTATTTTTCCCCACTGGTTTTCTCTCTGTTCTGGGACTCCAGCTACACGTCAAACAGCTTGACGATCTACAGCCTGGTTTTCACACAGAGGAACTTCTGACTGGGCTCCAATTTCAAGGGCCCTTCCCTGCTGCACTCAGTCTGCTGGTAAGGGCGTGGGCAGCCTGCCCACGTCAGCATTTGCTCCCCAAACCACCACTGCTCCAGTCCCTTGAGCTGCTGGCGCCAGCTGCTTCTGTGAGGCCCGCACACTGCCCTTGTGCCCTCGGTGGTGCTCTGCTTGTCGGGCACTGACTCCCGTGACGAAGCTTGGAAACTGTCTGCTGGAGAGACTTGGGCAGAGCTTGCCCACCCACCACGACAGGGGATTAATAAGTTATCCATATTTACAGAAAAACTAAAAGTTTCCAGATCTCAAAATTCACCCAGAACAAAGGCCAAATACAAGCTTGAAAAAAATATTCACATGTAAATAACTGTACACGAAAACATGTTCACTTGAGAGAAGCAAATTAAAAGAGTACTAAAAAAAAAAAGGAACGAATAACCACTTTTGCATATCAAATTGTTAATATCTAAAAAAAAACACTAATAGTTGGCACTGGTAAAACTGCAGGGAAATTAGTGCTCAGACACTCCTAGATGCAATTCAGAAACAGGTATCAAAGCCTTAAAAATGAGAATGTATTCTGAATGAGCAATTCCACGTCCAGAAATCTGACTTAAAGAAACCAAACGTGTGGGGAGCGTGTAGCTCAGGGGCAGAGCAGATGCTTACTTAGCATACACAAGGTCCTGGGTTCAAGCCCCAGTGCATCCTCTGAAAATAAGTAAGTAAACCTAATTACCCCCCCAAAATTAAATAAATAAAAGTTTTAAAAATAGGAAGTAAAAAAGAACTTAAAAAGAAAAACAAGAAACACGTGCAAAGATTTAGCTATGAAAATGTCTATTAAATAACTAGAATAAAAATTGAAAATGACAAATACTAAATAAGCAAATCTGTAAAGATTAAAAATTATATCAAGAAAAAATAACGTAGCCACTTGAAACAATGCTGTAGAATAATACTTATTAACAAAAAATAGAATTTAATTTGATGGGAAAAAGGAGTTAATAAATTAGTATAAACAGTGTGGTCACTTTCTCATTGGAAAAAATGTGTATTACAGTGAGACTACGAGACTTCCTTCCCATTCTTGCTGTGGTGGAACTACATACACACGCCTGCACCAGACATAAACCTCGCCACTCTGACCACTATCAAGGGCACTGACCACCCACGCAGCGCTGGGGCACCACCGCTCTTTTCGCTCGGCACTTCCACCCCCAAGCAGAGGCTGGTGCCCAGGAGGCAAGGATCCACTACTCTGGATCTGCAGACCGGCCTGTTCCGGGCCCTCACACGAGTGCAGCCACCAGTACCTGCCCTCCTGTGTCCGGCTTCTTCACCTGGTGCGACGCTGTCAAGGTTACCCACGCTGCGGCCTGCACCAGAACGCCCCTCCTTCCTGACGCGAGGCTGAGCAATCCTCCACTGTGGGGACGGCCCCGCCTGGCCTGTCCACCGTCCACCGGAGGACACCCCGTGGTCCCTGTGAGCGACGCTGCAACAAGAGGGCACTCCTGCCCGTGTCCTTGCTTCCCGTTTCTTTGGAACTGCCAGATCGTATAGTGACCCACAGCTCAACTTTCTGAGGAACCAGCAAACTGCCTCCCAGTCACCGCATCGCTCTACGCTCCCCCAGCACCGTTAGAGAATTTCAATTTCTCCACACCTCCAACGCTTCTCTTCTGATTTTCACTAACAGCTGTCCTCAGGGCATGAGGTGGTGCCTCACAATGCCACGGAGCATCTTTTCCTGTGTGAGCTGACCATTCATTCATACACGTTCTCTGGAGAAATGTCTACCCAAACTCTGCCTGTTTTTGAGCTGGGCTGGATTTTGCTGCTGAGTGGTAGGAGGCGTTCATATACTCGGGAGAGTAACCCCTCTCAGACACAGAATTTACGAACATTCCTCCCCTGCTGTGGGCTGTTCCTTCACTCTCTGGACTAGTGTCCTTCGATGCACAAAAGTTTTTAATTTTGATGAAGTTTAATCTTATCTATTTTTTTCTTTTACTGTTTCTTTGTTCTTGGTTGTCATAACTAAGAAATCACTGCCAAATCCAATGTCACAAAGATTCTCCTGTTTTCTTCTAAGAGTCGTACGGGTTTAGCTCTTAAGTTTCAGTTTCTGATCACTGTGAGTTAATTCTGAACACACTGTAGGGCAGGGGCCCAACTTCACTCTTCTGTGTGTGGACACCCTGTTTCCTCAGCACCACTTGCTGAAAAGACCGATCTCTCCTCCTAACGGACGATCTAGCCCCTTGGCAAAAATCCCATGATCGCACGTGTGCGGGTTTATTTCTGGCTGTCTATTCTCTGCACCGGGACCACACTGCTTTGGTCACTGTGACTTAGTCATAAGTTCTGAAGTCAGAAGGGTGAGGCCTCCAGCTCTGTTCTCTTGCAGGACTGCGTTGGCTGTTTAGGGCCCCGTGAGAGTCGCTATGAGTCTCAGGCTGTGGAACGGCGCTGGCATTCGGAGGGGGACTGCACTGAAGTGCAGGTCACTCTGGGTGGTGACGACACGACCAGCATCCCCGGTGCAGGCCCCCAGGCGCAGAGGCTGACTGCGGCACACCTTATGTAGTAAGGGGCCTGAGCACCGGCAGGTCCTGGGACCAGTGCTCCGCCGACACCAGGGCATGAACGCACAGTCTCCCTTCAATCTGTGAACACAGGATACGCTTCCATTTATTTGTATCTCCAATTTCTTTCAGCAACGTTTTAGTGCACAAATCTTTTGCCTTCTTGGTCAAATTTATTCCTAAGTGTTTTATTCTTTTTGATGCTATTGTAAACGGAACTGTTTTCTTAGTTTCCTTTTTTGATAGCTGATTGCAAGTGCACAGAAACACAACTGGTCTTTCTGTACTGATTTCGTGCCTTACAACTTCCCCTATTAGTTCTAACGATCTTCTGTGTGGATTCTTTATGGTTTTCCACACACAGGAGCACGTCACCTGTGAGCAGAGCCCCCTCCATGTCCCCCTGCCCGTCTGAGTGCCTTCTCCTACTTCTCTTCTCTGCCCACCTGCTCGGGCCGAAGGCAGAAGACGGCGGGTGAGCCACCAGGCAAGGGGGGACGCGCCTCTGCACGCCCCCACCAGCTGCAGCCCGCCGTCAGGTCCAGTGCTCACCAGCATCTCCTGCGAACAGACCGGCAACCAGGCAGGGTGAACCAGCCACTTCCAGACACCCTGCAGTGTCTGTCTGACGGCTACCGAGCCCTGCTCCTCCTAGTGAGAAACCCCGACCCCAGACAGTGCCTCTGGCCCACGAGTACCTTAGGGTCCGCGAGGGCACCGGCCTTGATGAGGTACTTCACCGCGTCTAAGTGGTTGTTCTCGGCCGCCTCCATCAGCGGGGTCCTCTGGTCCTCCGAGCAGGTGTCGATATTGGCGCCCGCCTGGTGAGACAAGGGACAGCTCAGGTGTGACAGCTGCTGCTTGGTGAGGAGACGCCCCCCCGGGCTCAGACCCCTAAATCAGAAGTCTCAGGAGCTACGTTACGCTCTTCCTGCAGACCGTGGCTGAGCCGCCCAAACCTGAATTCAGAGACAGGATCACTACCACCGTCAGACCTTTAGTTCAAAGAAAGCCTTTCATTTCTAAGTTAATCTGGCAAAAAGTGTTTACAGCACATCAGCGACAACACTTTCAGAAATAAGAAAGGTGAGACCCGCTATGGCAGGCAGAGAAGTGGCGCAGAGGGGCCTCAGCAAGGCTGGGCTGGGCGGCAGGCGGAGACCCGGCCTGGTTACTGAGGACCTGGTTCAGTGGCCTCCGAGGCCTCTTCCTCCAGCTAATTTAACGCTTGCCAAAATTAACTGAACAAAAACTGATTTCCAATGTGCATTCTGGAGAAACCTCTAATTTTCTAGCAGCATGTGTACTTGAAAACCAGAGAGCCGGCAGGTATATGAGAGTAAACGGCTGTCTGACTCGTGAGAAGCCCACCTTCAAAGCAGGCTGTGCGCTACAAGCACATTAAGTGGCGCCTGAACCTTCTCCACACGGGGGAGAGAGTAACTTCACGGCTGACGTGCAAAAAGCTAGTATTTATAAGGTTGAAAACAATACTATTTTTACTATCAACAATTACATTTCAAAAGTAACACAATTTAGTGAGAAATTTCTAAACAGACCTAGAATGGTGGCTTGGAAAACAGGGGCCTGAGGGAGACCGTGCTGTTTCGGAGAGCGGCTCCCTCCTCTCGGGGCAGAGCTGAGATCAGAGAGCGGAGCCCCGAGGAAGGAAACGGGAAGGGACACGGGTCCAACAGCCCAGCCTGAGGGCAAAGCAGAGGTGGGATTCCACAGCAGTGACTTTTAACAGATGAACTTAGAAACACAAGACAGGTGCAGAGTGAGGGCCAGGCACTAACCAGGCCAGTGTGGGATCGGCCACACTCCAGCCAGGATGCACAGAGCCGGAGGGACCCTCTGCCGCGGAAAGGCCAGGCGCTGCCTGCAAACTGCACACACTTGGCCAGGCCTCTCCCTGATGCACAGGAGTGCCAGGCGTGGGCACCAAAAGCAAATGCGAGAGCCCAGCTTC
Organism: Camelus dromedarius; assembly: GCF_036321535.1. Lineage (NCBI taxonomy): Eukaryota > Metazoa > Chordata > Mammalia > Artiodactyla > Camelidae > Camelus > Camelus dromedarius. Next base: position 78,786,849 of record NC_087445.1, on the reverse strand, counting down.
GGGCCCACCCAGGGGACAGCCCAGGACAGTGGGGCCCACACGCCAGGCAGCCTCCGACCAAGCAGCGCCTAGGAGACCTGGACGGTCTGATGATCAAGAGCTCCCTGAGACTCAGGTGCGAGTGAGGGCCAGCAGGGTGGACCCACTACCAACTCTCCGTGTGCTCGTCTGAATCCGCCCCAGCAAACTAGGACCCTGATAGGAAAGTGACTGTCACCAGGAAGCCCAGGGGAGGCTGAGAGACATGCCGAGAGAGCTTTGAGCCACAGGGAGGAGGCAGGGGGAGGGCATCAACCGGGGGTCTCCACCCAGAGACGGGGAGCACAGGAGATGTGTCCAGCATGTGGACTTGATGCAGCTCCAGGCCAGACACACCACTGCCAACATTGCCAGTGCCGGACCCAGGCAGTCCCCCATGTTGGGCGCAGAGGCCCCTCTGGGCACGAGGGGTATGTGCGCAGGGCCCCGAGGGTGTGCACTTGTGTGCAGCCCACGGCAGGTCCTGGCTCGCAGGGGGCCACTACAGCAGGTGGCCCTCTGGCCCTATAGCCACCAGAAAACACACCTTTTTCTATGAGAAGATGTCTCAGGGGCTTATAGCCTACACAGCCTTTAAAAAGCAAAGCAGACGGGACAGACCCCAGACACAAGCAAACACATCAACACGTAAGGATGCGACATCAGCGACAGATCCGGGAGCAGGTGGAGGCGCCCAGTGGCTGAAGCAGCCCCGAGTGACTGTCCGTGGGGACAAGCTCTGGGCCCAGGACAGGAGTGACCCGCAGCAGGTGCTCCGAGGGCACAGCTGCCCCACAACGGTGAAGTCCTGCTGGGGTGTAACTTCACTTCATCATTTAAAGCCACGTGCGGTAGGGCCACAGTTCCCAGTGAGAACTCGGAATGAAGACGGAAGTGGATGGAAGAACGTCAACCCGGCTCCACACCACTGAGGCAGGAGCCGCTGCCTGCGAGGGCCCGCGGCTGCAGACACAGTGGCAGCCCTCCTGCTGCAGAGCCGAGCCTGGCCAGGGGGAGAGTGAGGGAAAGCCCACCCACAGAGCTGAGCCTCCGGCAAACACCACCCTTGGATTCAGGTCAAAACAGAGTAAATCCGTTTGGTGTCCCTCCTGCTGAGGTCCTGGGGGACGACAAGTTCACAAAAGCATGGCCCCCATGCTCAGGGAGCTTGCAGCCTGGGGCATCAAGTTCTAATCAGGCGGTCACAACTCCAGGCTACACAGAGTCGTAAAGAAAGCCCGCCCACCCGTGTAGACAGTGTCTTACTCTGCACGAGAAGCTGCAAAGCAGAGCACAGGGCTCCAGCGTCCTGTTCACAACCACGAGGCAGGGCGGGAACAGGCATCAGCGTCAGCGACTGGGCCCTGTGTCAGGCTTTAGCTCTTTGACTGGAACAGGCAAAGAATTCACATCACGGGGCAGCTAAAGCGAAGCTAACGGGACAGAGCGAGGCCACGCTATTTCAGGGGCTCACATGCCAGTAAACACACAGAACCTCGCACACGTGATCGTCACAGTAAAGCCTGGAGAGCTGCCCGGGGGTGGGGGTCAGGGGCGGGACACGGTGTTTCTGGGGAGCGAGCGGTACTGAGTCCTGACCCGAGCTCAGGATGGCCCCTTTGCAGCCATTTATTAACCAGAAGGTTTACGCTTTAAAGACTTTTCTGTATGTGCCCCGCCACCACACACACACATTTTAATGTAAGGGAGGGGAAGGTCAGGTCCTTTCAAAGGAGTGACAAGCTAACTCCTCAAGAGGAAGAAGGGAGTCAGAAGACAGGGGACCATCCCCACCTGGAAGCGAAGGAAGACAACTACGACCCAGCTTCCAAAGCCAGGAAACCACCTCCCACGACGGAGAGCAGCCTGGGTCGCGGCCCTGCCCGTCAGCACTAGGGACGGTGGGGCCAGCCCGCCCCCGCCCTGCCTCCTGCCTACCCTGGTCCTGCAACAATCCCTCGGGCACTGGCCGTCGCGGCCACCCTCAGCAGGAGTACGGCGACCTGCACACCCTCCGTGACTTCTCAGAACGGGGGCCGGCGCTCTCGGTGGTGGTCTCCCAAAGGCCGCCCCTCCGACACTGCCTCCAAGTCCACACCAGTGCCCCGCCGGCCAGCCCAGCCTCCCCTGCAGCGAGCTCGGCCACTCTCTCACGGTCACGGCCGAGATGGACACCTAAGTGACCAGAACCCCACCTGCTGGCTCTGGACCCCCTCATATTCTCTGTGGAACTCACGCCTGCAGCCCTGAGGGCCCCTCCACCGAAGCCCCCACTTGCCCAGCTCCCCCTCGGCCTCCAGGGTCCCTGTGCCCCCTGCACCCCTCCTCCCTCAGGCTCCAGCTGAGCAAGGAACGCAGTTCCTTAGGGTCACAGAGCAACATCCAGGGGCGAGAAAGCAAATAAAGAGAAAAAAAGTGAGATGAAGCAAAAGTCAACCCGAGAGGAAGAAACAGACAAGAGTGAAAAAGGTATGTTTCACAGGCTGAGAATCAAAACCACAAGGTAGGAAACTAGAAATAAGCGCCCCAAATCCCAGCAAGCACAGCTCAACCAGAGGTTCCCATGAAAGCACGAAGCCTGAGCTGCTTCAAGTTCGGTCACATGACGTTCGAAGAAACGCCCAAACAGGGCTTTGTGGTGGGACGAAGCTGAGGGACCCCACAAGTCAGAATCTGAACCAAGCTCGACCCCCGTGAAGCACACACGCGGTCTCCGCACAGCCAGGCGAGGACCAGAGGCTGAGGCCGCCGCTCTGGCTGACGGTGACCTGAGGCAGTGCCGTGACCGTGGATGGACAGGAGGCAGAGCAGATGGGCGCATGGATGGCCGGCACTGCGGGGACCCCATCACAGCGCCCTGGGGACAGCCATGTGCACAGTCCTCTCCTGATGCCAGGAAAGGCCACCAGCTGACGGTCCCAGTCAGGAACCCACCACCAGCCCTCAGTCCTTTCCTTTAAATACAAACAAACAGGTTCCACTTGTTTGCGGAAGATCTAAAATAAATAAGACCAAAACAAACGGGGCGGCACGAAGCTTCAAAACACCGTGACACCTTCGGAGAAGCAAGAAGAGAACCAGAGGCTACAGAAAAGGAACTGTCGGGGAGCAAGAAGAGACTCAGGATGTCAAAGCGTGGTGGTGCAGAGTATCACCCCAGGAGGAGCCGAGGGCCACACTGAGAGCACTGCCCAGAACGCGGAATCAGGACGGAGAGCCGGCCCGTGATGGGAAAGCCGGGCCCAGACGGTGGGTCCAGACAGGCCAACGTCCAAACCCAGGAGACCAGGCAGGAAGCCTGCAGGACAGAAACTTCAGATCAGTGGGCGTAAGGACTCCTGAAGGGTCTAGAGGTAAAGAACCAGACCTAAAATGCAGTCTCGGGACACGGTTAGGGAACGGACACCCCAGAGATACGAGGGGGCAGGAGGTGCAGGTGTGGCTCAGCTTGGGACGTGCCCCTGACCCCATGACAGTGCCCAGCGTTGACCAGCCAGCACGCAGAGCAGCATGGGGGGTGGTGACCGGGAGGGAGGCACCCTCAGCCTGGGCCAAGCCTCCTGCCCCAGCAGTCAGAAGGACACTAGACACAGAGAGTGAACCGGAACAACCAATGCTGAGCCAACGGCGGAAAACGGCGGGAGAAAAAGCCAGGGTTGCTGGCACCAGGCCGGTCCCCGCGGGAGTGACAGGAGGGCTGCTTCTCCCCAGAAGCCTCCCGCACCACCGATTCCCAGCTCTCAGACCCGCAGGCCGCGTAACTTCGTGTGGGGACTCCCGGGGCCGCGTCCGACCTGGATCAGCATGTGGCAGATGTCCACGTGGCCGGCCTCCGCCGCGGCGTGCAGGGGGGATCGCTTGTTCTGGTGCTCCATCTTGAAGTTGGGGTCAATGCCGTCGACTGTGAACAAACAGGGTTGTACCAATTACTCCGCGTGCAATCTCTGCTCTGGGGCCCCAGGAAGGCATGGCGGCCGGTGCAGACCCCCAGCCGGGCAGTGTGGACGCTGCCGCCCCAGGGGACCGTCACACGGCACCGCCGGTCCTGCGGGGGGAGACCGGAAGGCAGTGACCAGGTCTGGATGACACTGATGGGCAGGTCTGCTCGGAAGCCCCCCAACAACACAGGCTCTTCCCCGACTCCTGGTCTAACTCTGGGGCTCCTTGGGGCAGCCTCCCCCGTGTCCCCACCAGGCACCAGCCTGAGCCTCGGGTGGGGACACTGTAGGTCAGGCCCGAGGGAAGTGCAGCTCACGGAGCACAGCTCCCGAAGCGGTCACCCTGCCAAGAGGCACCCCGGAGCAGAGGCCACCCAGCACCACACGAAATCTGCAGGGAAATGACTCAAGTCGCCGTTCTGGCCAATGTAAAGGAAAACCTTTTTCCCCTCAGAGCAAACTGTTAACCTTCCTTCTTGATTCGCTGTCAAGCCAAGGCTTCTGAATTGCCTCTTCAAGCCCAAGGCCACGAGTTCAGAATCAAACCACCATCCCTTCTTCCGCACGGGACGCGGCTGGGGCCTGGCCAGCGCGCTCAGGTGAGGACCCATGACAGCAGGGACACACCACGGAGCCTGCAGAAGCCAACTCCACACTAATGTCACCGCAGCCCTCTCTGTCCCCAGAGCTGCCGCCTTCCCCAGGGGCACTCCTGCCTCCTGGAGCACCAGCACAGGGGACACTCCTGCCTCCACATCCCCAGCAGCACGACAGCCTGGCTCCCTGATTCTGCTTTCACTGAATCCGCACTTCCTCTTAACTTAATAATGACGTGCTCATCCTCAATTCAGAGGGGATGCTCCCACTACTGTGACCACTGACAGTAGCCAGTTGACCACCACTGGGTGGCCTTGCCACACCGACCACACCGGCCAGCCGGGCGGGACCCAGCGAAGGGCAGACGGCCACCTACCCAGCATGAGCAGCACCTTCTGCACCTCCCCCTGCCGTGCCGAGAAGTACAGCTGCTTCGGGTGGAAGCGGAGCTTCTTGGGTCTGCCGAGAGAGCACAGGACAGCGTGAGCGCAGGCCCCACCACGCTCACCGCACACGCTCGCCACGCACACACTCACCACCTGCACTCACCACACACATACCACTTACACTCACCGCACACACCTACACCGTACACACTGAGCTGCAGGCTGGGGAGGTGGGTGGTGCCCATGTGCCGAGTCCTCAGGGTCAAGGATGCCATGCCCACTAGGCCCGGGGCCTCTCACAGGGAAAAAAAACAATAATCAGCTGCCTCCTCCACCCACAGCACAAGCTTCCTGAGGCTTCTGCAAGCCACAGGGCACAGACCAACCGTTTCTTTGTGGCATGAGGTCCACAGAGCCCCAAGGAGGCGGGGACAGCATGTCACCCCCAGCTACGCCCACCCTCCTCCCAGTGCAGAGTCGGGGCCTGGTGAGGGGACATGGGGCCGGACAGTCACCAGAAGAGCAGGGCCAGAGCTTGAGAGACTTGGGAACAGGTCTCAACATCACAAATTCCCAGGAAGAGAGATCACACGCCGCCCAAGGAGGGCGATGGCAGCCCAGGCCGAGCCCTGACCGTGGCCGTGAGCAGAGGACCCCTGCAGGGCCGGGGGTCAGGGATGCCAGGCCCTGCTGTGGGCGGAGAGTGGGCTGCCTTATCTGGGAGCCGCAGGTAAGACCAGGACTGCTCAGTCCAACCCCTCATTTGCTCTGACACCCTGAGGTTGGGGCCACGGGAAACAGTGTCCGGGGAAACGTCCCCACTATGACTTCAAAGGGTCACTCTGCTCTTAACAAAACTGACAATACCTTGCAATAATTCTCTCAAATAATGTGAGAATACGTAAGCAGCCCTGCTGCACAACATTGATGGAAACTGACACACGCCTCAGTGACCTCCCGGGGCTGTCCAGCAACCCTGCTGTGGTGCAGGTGCCTAGGACAGGAGGGCCGGGCAAGTCCCTGACGCCATGGGGCAAGGACTGCCAGACACGTGGGAGGGTGGGAGCAGAGCCTGTGGGAGCGAGCGCCAAGCCGGCCTTACTTCTCCGAGTCCAGGGCGATGAGCGCGCTCTCCAGGGTCTCCTTCCCAGGGGCCGGCTTCCCCAGCCCGGCCGGCCCGGTAGGGTCGAGGCCCTCGGGCCCGGGGGGGCCGGTGCCGGGCAGCTTGTCGTCCTCTGAGAGCGGGGCTCCAGCAGTGCTTCGGGGAAGAGACAGAGGGATCCGAGTTCAGAGATGGGGAGACCCTCCCTCTTACATAAACCGACACGAATATGGAACAGTTGCCCCGATCCCCGACCCCACCCCCACCCCCGTGCAGCTCCTCCATTCAGTCCCTGGACGGAAGAGCCCGACTGAGGATCACATTCCCAGAGAAAAAGGACACGCAGAAGGGAGGGCGGCTTGTCCAGGGCTTTCCACCAAATGTTCGGATCTGCTCTAGTGAGTGAACTTCAGGACGAATCCACCAAGGCCACTGCCCTCCCCAACAGAAGGAAATCCCCTTGGAATTTTGACTCAAAGAGCATTAATTTACAGATTAACATGACTAGTATAGAATGCCACGACGGAACCGACCCCCTCCCAATATTCAATTTCTAATTTTGTCTACAAGTTGAGTCTCTGAAGTGACCGCCAGCGAAGTGTGACGGCCCCTTCACGTCAGTGAGACATCGAGGGTCCCCTCCATGCAGGCTGCAGGTCTTGCTGCTCGGGAAGGGCTCCCCAGCCCTGGCTTCTGGCCAGACGCCGTCGGGGAAGCCAGGCTCCAGACCCCTCCTCCTGCCTGACCATCTGTCTGGCTGTTTAACTCCACGAGTTCCTCAGCTATTTCTACAGAACCCTCTCAGGAAGAAAAGCTAAGTTTCCAACATAAACCCTTCTCCTTGAGACCGTGTCTTCCCTGTTCAGCCAGGGCCTGCCTTCAAGAAGTGACGCAGCAGGAGTGGACTCCAGCAGCGGACGCTGGTGTTTCACGTTGCACACGCACCCGTGGGCACAGATGTGCACAGACTCGAGTGCAGGCATCTGCACAGCTGCCTGTGGGCGTGCTGGGCTCTGACAGAAAACAGTGCCCCGTGTCGAGCAGGGCAGGGTAACACTGGCTTGGGAACAGGCAGACACTCCACAGAACCACGCTGAGGGCAGAAGAGACGGACGCACAGTGGCACTGAGTGAGTGAACCCCAGCGCCCCCGCAAAGCCAGCTGGGGGACTGGCTGGGAGCCGCCAGACAGGCCTCCCTGGAAGAACCCCCCGGAGGCCCCGCAGGACGCCGGACGCACCTGCCCGTAGTGGTGTCGGCCCTGCCCTCCAGTGCAGGGCTCCTCTCCTGCCCGGGGACCAGCATCGCGGTGGAGGTCGTGTCTGCCTTTGCGACGGTCACCTCTTTGGCCTTGGAGGTCTCCTCCCCACAGTGCGGACAGTAGCTGGCATTGTTCACTCGAGAGGCACAGTCTTTGTGGAAACGGTGAGAGACGCTGCTCTCAGGCTGACATTCCATGAAGTTACCCTGAAAGAGTGATGAGGAATCAGCTTTTGGAACTGGGGCAGAAAAGCGAGCAAAGCACGACTGAGCCGCCAGGAAGCAGCTCCCAGCCCCCGCCAGGAGAGGAGGGGACCAGGCCCCACATCTGCTGGCCTCCCCAGGCCCGGACCCAAAGAGGAGAAAGTCAAGCGGGAGAGGCCGCTCCGACCAGGGAGAAGCCGCCTACGAGACCAGGTCCAAAGAGGAACCCAAGGAGGGCGGGTCAGACGACAGGTTCGGAACCGAGCCCTAGGAGCAGGCGCTGTGACAAAGCCAGGGGATCACCGCCAGCCTCAGGCCATGGCTCTCCGGGCAGCACGCCTGCGAGAAAACCTCCAGACGGAAGAAGGGCAAGGGCAGCGGGCTCCTGCCGGGAGCGGCAGCTCCCAGACCCGAGAAGCAGGAGAGGACGCGGAGGACCGTAAGGGCACACGGGCGTCACGTCCCGGGAGGCCCTGGAGGAGCTCTCGGCCCAGAGCACAGAGCCCGCACGGAGCCCACAGTGCCGAGTGAGGGCTGGGTGGGCCGGGGGAAGGCACCGCGCACTGTGAACTGTCATTTGTGGATGAAGGACCAGAAGAAGAAAAGCCCAGGTGCCACGGAGGGGCCTGCCAGCGAGAGGCACTGTGCTCAGGCCCGGGAACGGGGCGGGGGGGGGGGGGTGCCGGGGGCTCGGGCTGCCAGGCCGCGTCTGCCCCTCGGTGCTGGGCCACTTACCGCTGTGCAGAAGTAGCCGCAGCCGGGGCAGCACTGGTGCTTCACCATCCGGCCACGGTGGTCCTCACACAGCACCAGGAGCGGCGCCTTGCTGGACGGGCGCATCAGCTCGTGCTTGACCACGCTGTTTGTGCACCTGCCCAGCTGCAATTGGACAAGACCGGTCAGCCCGGAGGAGGGCTTGGCCACCGAGCGTCCAGCAGCTGCCACACACAGCACGGGAGGGGCAGGCTGTCAGGAGCACGAAGAGGGACACGGATCCCCCCCCCCATCCACGGGAGAAGGACCACCAACGTGGCCAGGAGCTGCACCCGCACAGCATTAAGGAGCAGGTGGTCACTGGCCACGCCAGGAGAGTGTCCCGGGCAGGACACACGAAAGATAGCAGGACATGCCAGGGAACACAGCCAGGCCGGACGGAGAGAACCCCAGGCCAGAAGCAGGGATGCAGAGAACCCACGGGACCCCCAGGCAGTCGAGGTGGCCAAAGCAAGACGCCGGACCAAGGCCAGCGGTCAGCCACACAGACCTGGGACCCAGCCCAGCCACGCCGGCTACTGCCCAGGCGCCTTCTGGCAGCCCCCGCCAGCCCATCGGCCTTGTCCTCCAGTGAGGGGATCACGGGGCGCAGGGAAAAGCCAGGGGAGCGGGCAAGAGACACGACGCTGACGCCCGGAGAAACAGGCCCCGTGGCCACCCTGAAGCCGCACAGGAGGCTGTAAGGGAGACCTGGCGGGGAAAAGAAACGGGCTCTCAGCATCAGAAACAAGGCAGGAGACATGAGAGGCCCCACAGAGGTGCTGAAGATAGAGCTTCCCAAGTTCAGAGAACGGGAAGGAGGGAGAGCGCCGGCAGCTCCGCCTGAGACTTAAGACAAGGCAGAGAAGACGCAGCCAAGGACCGAGCCAACGTCTCTCCAGAGCTTCCGAGGTGACCCCCCAACCCGGCGCAGGCGAGGACGAGACCTCGGGCAGAAGACAACGTGGTCTCCGCATGCCAGGAAACCACACCGGGCCCCCGAGACTTGGGCGGAGGCATCTTCAGAGCATATCTCCCTCCCCTCAAGCTAACTGTCTTGAGGAGTGAACGGAGGAGAGGACTGTGTGGCCCCAGACCTGAGGGCCCACCAGCCGGGGACGGACCCTGCGACGGGTGCAAAGGGAACAACAGAACTGTGAGAACGAAAGGTTCTCAGGAAGGTAATGGCCCAGCAAACCACTGTTCCTGCAGACACCTCCATGCGGACGGAGGCCGGCTCAGGGGCCTGTCCCCCAGCAAGAAACCTCAGATGACACCTCGAGGAGAGGCCAGGAGATGAGAGGGGAAATGGGACTTCAGGATGCAGAGAAAAGCGCAGAGTCAGCTCGGGCGGGCTGGAGGGCCAGACGGAAATGTTGCATCAGGAACTCTTCGCGGTTGTCCGCGCAGGAGGGGCACCGACATGCATCCAACCAACCCGCCAGCCCTGCGGCAATGCCGGGCAGTCGGGAGGTCCTGCCCAATCAAGGCATAGGCGGCAGGAGGGAGTGGGGTGCGGGGGGAGAGTTGTCAGCACCAATGCCAAGGACACAGTGCAGCCACCAAGACACGTGTGCACGTAGCCCGGGGCCGGCCATCAGACCCACTGTGCCTGAAGGCATGGGGCACCCCGTTGGCAGAGCAGCACTGGCCGGGCCGCCGGGCCCCAGCTGTGCAGGCACACGACCGACCGGTGTGTCTGGAAGAGACAAAAGGACACGGGGCTGAGACGAGGAAGCCTAAGTGTTGGAAGATAAAACATATTTTTGGGAAAACAGCACCAGCTTAAGAATTTCCTGAAATCCCACGAAAAACAGACAGCACCTCAACGGCAAAACCAAACCCACAGACGCTGATGTCAAAACCAGAGGACCCAGAACACAAACGGGTGGAAGTGAGGCTGCGAGACGGGGTGGAAGGCTGGGAGACGGAGGCAGCACCTCGCGGACCCAAGGACAGGAGGGCAGCGAGGTGCCCAACAGTCCTCCCTGGGCCTGAGAAGGCCTGGGAGAGACCCCGCCCAGTCCTAGCACGTGCACGGGGCTGCCCAACAAAACCAACCCGCCAGGGCCCCTCTAGTGCAGGGCACGAGCACCAGGCAAAGCCGAACTGAACAGAACAGGCCGAACAAGAGAAGTGAAGAGAAAAGAAGATCAAGACCAGAGGTTCTCAAACCTCTCATTTCCACGTTCTTTACTCGGAAAAATTACTGAAGGTTCCAAAGAGCTTCTGTCCAAGGGGGTGCATCGATTAACATTTAACGTGTTAGAAATAAAAAAAAGAAAGTTTTAAAACATTACCAAATTTAACGACAACCTACAGAATGGGAGAAAATTTTTGCAAAAGATGAAACTGACAAAGGCTCGATCTCCAGAATATATAAGCAGCTCATACGACTTGATAAGAAAAAAACAAACAACCCAATTCAAAAATGGGCAGAAGACCTAAACAAGCAATTCTCCAAGGAAGACATACAAATGATCAGTAGACACATGAAAAAATGCTCCATATCACTAATTATCAGAGAAATGCAATCAAAACTACAATGAGGTACCACGTCACACCAGTCAGAATGGCCATCCTTCAAAAGTCCACAAATGACAAATGCTGGAGAGGCTGTGGAGAAAGGGGAACCCTCCTACACTGCTGGTGGGAATGCAGTTTGGTGCAGCCACTGTGGGAAACAGTGTGGAGATTCCTCAAAAGACTAGGAACAGACTTACCGTATGACCCAGGAATCCCATTCCTGGGCTTGTATCCAGAAGGAACCCTACTTCAGGATGATACCTGCACCCCAATGTTCATAGCAGCATTATTTACAATAGCCAAGACATGGAAACAGCCTAAATGTCCATCAACAGATGCCTGGATAAAGAAGAGGTGGTATATTTATACAATGGAATACTATTCAGCCATAAAAACCGACAACATAACGCCATTTGCGGCAACATGGATGTCCCTGGAGAATGTCATTCTAAGTGAAGTAAGCCAGAAAGAGAAAGAAAAATACCATATGAGATCGCTCATATGTGGAATCTAAAAAAAAGAAAACAAAAAACATAAATACAAAACAGAAACAGACTCATAGACGTAGAATACAAACTTGTGGTTGCCAAGGGGGAGAAGGGTGGGAAGGGACAGACTGGGAGTTCAAAATTTGTAGATATTGACAGGCATATGCAGAATAGATAAACAAGATTATACTGTGTAGCACAAGGAAATGTATACAAGACCTTGTGGTAGCTCACAGCTAAAAAAAAATGTGACAATGAATATATGTATGTTCATGTGTAACTGAAAAATTGTGCTCTACACTGGAATTTGACACAACATTGTAAAATGACTGTGACTCAATAAAAAAATGTTTAAAAAAGTTTCTTTAATTACCGAATTTAAAAATAGCAATAAACTTGTTACATGAAGACTACGTTTTAATAAAAAATTTTTAGAAATTTCAATGAGAAGCGTGTCACTGTTTTACACTGAGCATAAAACTCTGTAGTAACACCTGGCTTAACCAGCAGCGGGGCCTCATGTCTGCTTCTGCGCCCTGAGCAGGCACCCGTGGGCATTCTGCCTCGACACCACAGCAAAACTCTACAAGGGGAGTTTCTTAAAAAACTTGCTGCAATGTACGAACCTCAATCCTCCACAAGCTTCAGGACCCCAACCTAACCCGCCCGTGTGTCCTGCCCGAGGATGATTCTGTAACACTAGGCCTCGCAGACGTGCAAACCCCACGCTGCACTTGTGAGACAGCAGAAGAGGCACTTGCTTTTCAGTCTTGTCATAAAAACCGCTTTGACCTCACACACCCTAGGGAAGAGTCCGATGGAGCTGAAGCTTTAATAACGATCACGATGATGACACCAAGACTACAGTCCGTCAAATAGCTTTAAACACACGAGTTCACAATGGCGTTTTAAAGGAAAGAACTGGTCAACCTCAGAAGATGACAGAGAACAAACCCATCACTTGAGAGACTAGGAAACGAGAAAGACTCAAACACCTGTGCCACCTCCCTCGAGACACCCCGCGCGCAACGGAGCAGCAGAGGGACGACAAGTCTGCAAAACCACCCAGCTGTGAGTGAACAGTGAGCGGCACGCCACCACCACCTTGGAACTGCTGGTGAATGAACGCCCGCAGCACTGAGGCCAACAGCTGCTCCCATCAGGAAGACAGCAAGCCAGGCCCTCAGCTGGGCCTGGGCCAGGCCGCTCACAGCCGCAGACGCGCGAGGGGCACGTGGGCTGGAGGCACCAGGGCACGGGGGCCACCGCCTCAGACGGCAGGTCAGACGGCCCAGCTGCTCCACAGATAAACGGGGGAGAAGGGGCAGGAGGGAGGGCAAATGTAAATTAAAAGGCAAGTGGGCAACGGCGTCTGGGGCACACGCACGGGCGGTGATGCCGCCCAGAAAACATGGGGACGTGACCACCACGGGGCGGGGGCGGGGGCGGCTGTTTGGGGCTGAGTCCATTTCTCGCCCTCGGTGGTGGCTCCCAGGGTGCCCATCCCAGAGACTCATCAGGCCACACGTGTGTTTTGTTTTCTGGATCCAGGTTTCATTTTATGACCAAAAATCTCACGTACAAACACTGAATACAAAAAAGAGCTCGAGTCCCTAGGACGAGCGCAGGGAGGGCGGGGGAGCAAAGCCAAGCCCGCGGCAAGTCGCTAAGACATAAAAGCATCGCTCTGGAAAGTGAAAGAGAGCCCCCAGAGTCGCTGTGCAGTCCACGCACCCAGGCTGACGCACATCTCAGGGTACCAAGCGGCCCAGCGGGTGAGCAAAGCTCTCCCGACCCAGAGAATTCCAGGGCCAGTGCACTTCTAATGAGACGGTGGACTCAGGCAACGGGGACCGAGGCAGGGACACGGCAGGGAAGGAGCCGTAAGCAAGGGATCGGCGGCAGCCATGGACGACCTGACCCACTCGGCACGGTGACCTCACAGCACCTACCCCAAGCGTTCTTGCCAAAATTAGGTCAGAATGAGATTAAAATCTTAGAGCCTGGATGTGCTCTGGTCTCCAGCCCTCACTTTCGGGAGCTAAGGGGAAGGACTGAGCTCAAACAGAAGTGACCAGCTGAGCCCAGGCCTGCAGCAGGGGTCAGTGGGGCACTCCGATTACAGAAGGTGGAAGACGGATTCCAGGACGGATCCCACCTACCTGGATTCAACCAGAGGAAAGAACCGTACATGGCATTTTTCAGAGACACTTGACTTTGAAGTAGGCATTGTGTAATAACAGAATTACTGCTATTTTTGTTACACAAGACGATGCTCTCCTCCTTCTTGAGAGCTGCGCACCGAGATAGTCAGTGGTAAAATCGGGTTTGCTCAAAACACTAGGTCAAAACCCTGAGAGCAGGAGGGAGGGGCGGACCCACATGCTGGTGACTCGGATCTGAGGAGCAGGTTCAGAAGGTCGGCCACCACTTTTCCATCATGGAAAGTTCTTCTCAAGGAGGGAAGGGGTCTGAGGAGTGGCATGGGGGGGCGGCGGCAGCAGAACACAACGCACCCTGCCCATATGCCAGCTGGCCGCCACGTGGAGACAGCTCTGCAAACGTCCCCCAGACCAGGCACGGGGCTCTGATTCCCTCACCGGGGGCACTGGCCGAGCTCAGTGCGGACACAAACCCACTTACTTCGTGGTCCACGCTCTCGGTGGCCATGCACTGGTTGTTGGCCAGAGTGGTGATCTCTCGGCTTTTCGGGGTTTCCATCCGGCAGCTGCAGAGGGGCAACTCCTGGAGGCCGTCCGTCTCCCCCACGTCGGGACCGTTGGCCAGCCCTGCAGTCACACAGACGTGGTGAGTGTGGCCCTGGCGGGTCCCCGTGTCCCCGCCGCACGCAGCCCGCATGTCTGCAGAAGCAGCCCTGCTGCTCCCAAGCTGCTGCTCCCAACAGAAGAGCACTGATTTCCTCACTCGGTTCCAGAAAATCACAGCAGCACAACAAACGCGATTGGACCTGCAAGGATCTGAAGTCAGTTTTCACGTTTGTTTTTTCCCTTCCTTTTTGAATTTCTGTTTTTGCGGGGAGAGGTGAGCAGGTTTAGTTAGTTACTTGGTTTTTCGGCGGAGGCACTGGGAATTGAACCCAGGACCTCGTGCATGCTAACCACGTGCTGTCTCCCCAACGTGGGAGGATCTGGAAGCAGCTTGTTTATTCAGTTATTCCTGCCGTTTTCACCCGCAGCAACAGTGCACAGAGCCTGCGGTCAGGCCGAAGGCGGGAAGTCGGGGAAGCCACCAGGAGAGCCTGTTACCAGCCCCCCCGTCCTACGGATGAGGGTGGAGCAACGGGGGGGGGGGGGGCCCAGGTCTGCTCCTCTAAGCCCACCAGGGCACCCCACCCAGGCAGCGGGGGCGCGCAGGCTGGCTGCCAGGGAGACCGCTCAACCCAGCCAGAAGCTTCCAAAGGAAGTCACATTTCAGGTGAGTGTGAGGTGGCTGGCGTCCCGCTGGGCACCCCACCCCCCCGCAAAGAGCGGTGGACTCCGCCTCCCGGCCCACAGCACAGAGGCTGGCTCACAGGACAGGCCCTGGCTGCTGCCCCTCCCCCTGCTTGGGAGCCAAGGCTGGTCCCTGCCAAGACACACTCAGGACACAGGGTCAGTCACACCCTGAGGGCTGGAGCTCGCGTGATCAGGAGGGAACAAAGCAGGAGGGTGACCCCACACCCCAAGGGGCCCAGGCCCTTCCTTCGTGGTGGGAGGAGGCCTCTCCAAGAGCAAATGGGGAAGCCAGGTCAGCCAAGAGTCAGCCAGGGGGTGCCTGCGGTGACCCCGAACACAGGACACAGATCGCGAGGGGCTGAGCAGCGAGGCCATGGGGAGGACGCGGGCCTGTATCTGCAGTGCGAGCCCCCAGGCATCCCACGAATGTGAGAGGGATTCGAGGGGCCAGCACCTCAACCTCAACCAAGGGACCTGACGTCAGTCAACCAGACGCACCCACATGGCCATTCCACCAGGAGAACAAACGTGGGGTCGACACTGCACACTGAGCTCCCCCTCCCACCTCGATGTGGCTTTCGCCAGCTTGGCTTCCTTTTACCGGAAACGAACTTAGGTGTTTCCAGGCCAAGGCTAAACCCAAGTAACCAACAGGGCAGTGGGAGACCCCACTGTGAGCTGCCATCTCACCTCTGACCCTTGGGCACAGTGCAGGGCTTGGGGTACGTGGTAAATGGACACAACTTCCTGTGACAAATCTCAGAGCAGGTGTAGCAACACTGATCACAGGAGTCGCTTCATGTGGACGAGAGCACAAGGCGAGCAGGGGGCTCCTGGTCCGTCCTCAGTGAGGAGACGAGTGGCCGTGCCCCCAAGCCCGGACGCGCCCCCGGATCCCCTCGTGAGCTGAGCCTGTGATGCCCTGCACTGAGCAGGGCAGGGCTCCCCCAGTGCCCAGACCCTAAGAGCGGGCGCTGTCCTTTAAAGACCAACTGGTTGACCTGCAGATACTAACCACTACGTATAAAATAAACGAGTCTCCTCTGTAGAGAACAGAGAACCGTTCAGCATCTCGTAGTAACCTACAGCGAAAAGAATTCCAAAGCAGATACACGTGTACACACGTGTATCTGAAACACTAGGCTGTAACCAGAAGTTGACACAACACTGTACACTGACTATAATTCATTTGGAAAAAAAACAGAATGACTGGTTATATTCCACAGAAGCAAAGTCCACGCTGAATGTAAATAACAAGGATTTTATATTTTCCCCATATTACATTTCAAATAGGTTTTTCCAAAGAGTCAAACAGTCTTTAATTACTTTTTGCTGACAAAGGGTTTGCAGCGGTGGGGAGAAAGTGGGTGGCGGGGAGGGCAGCTCCACCTGCTCCTGCAGCCCTGGGCCCAGCTGGAGTGCAGACCTCACCATCGCAGAACGTACCTGAGCCCATTGGAGCCACATCTCACCAACCACAACCGGAGTCAGAGGTCACAGAAAAGCCCTGTCACTCACAATGACGCCAGCCAGCATTTGGTGAAGCGCAGCCCGGGCAGGAGTCCACCGTGTCATTAGGACACGATGTAAAAGCACGTCTGACTCTCAGGGACAACCTGACCGAGGGGGACGCCCACTGCCCCATCCCTGGAGGCTCCGGACTGGCCCACGCAGTGACACGGCACACCCGCCTGCGTCCTGGTACCTGACCCGCACGCTCCACGCCCTGCCCGGCCTCCACACCAACACGGCAGGCACCTCCAAGCCCAGAGCAGGGAGGCGCCGGCCCCGGAGCTCACCTTCTGCTTCTGCGGGCAGCGTCCCCTTGACACGGAGATCCAAGGAGTCCAGTGACACCTCCATGTATCCCAAGCTGTCTCCCGGTGCCGTCGGCTCCGCGCTCCCCGAAGACGACGCGTAGGCTTCAGCACCTGCATTCCAAAGGCACACACGTAGCGGGCCAGGCACCAGCCGCGCCACGGGCTGCGCCGCCACGGGGCTGCACAGTAGTCTACGCAGACAACAGGCTCAGACACCACCCCATCCTGGCCCCTTCGCCCCTGCCTCTTCTCGCAGGTGGTCCCCTCCGCACAGAGCACTCGTAGGAAGGGGCTGTGCCAAGAAAGGCAAGGCCTGCCTTGGGAAACACCTTTGTCTGCAACTAGACCGACCAGGTAAGAGCTGACCAAATACTGCAGGACACGAATAAAAATGTCGTAAGTGTATGTTCCATGAATACGACTTAAAATAGAACAGAAAAATCTGAAACACAGGTTTGAAAGACCAGCTGAAGCGCAGGAGATGCAGAGGCTGCAGACGCATGGGGCTGCTGGGAAAGGGGCCAGCCTCGCAGACCCCTGGGTGTCAGGATGATGGGGGAAGACGCGGGGCCACAGGAGCATCCACCTGTCAGACAGGCAGTTTCAAAGCATGTGGCTCACCAGAGGGTGACACCAGGTGAACCTGCCCCAGAGTGCGCAAGCGAGGAGCTGGCTGAGGGGCGGCCCGCCCACATGTCCCAGCAGGTGTACCCGTATCGGCTACTCTAAGGGCATTTCACTGAGGAAGCCTGCAAAATGCGCATTTACACAGGACGAGGTTACCACCAGCAAAGGACCAGTGCCCGAATCTCCCAGCCGAGCCTCCAAACACTAGTCACTGATGCTGTGTCAGTGATCGGGACTGAGGGAGCCTAACATCGAGAGGAGCGGTGTCCGAAGATGCTGAACTCATGCCACGTTCTGCACCCAGGCCTCAGATAGGAGAAGCCGCCCAGCAGTAAGAAACTGTCACCACCGCTGCGAAGAACGTGAGTAGCCTTCTGCAACTCTAGACACTTGACGGAAGGAAAACAAATTCAAACTATATGAACAGTACTTAGGCATGGGCTTTATACATCATACCCAAGATGGCAAAGATGAAGCCTTCACCCCAAAACTACTCTGAGTCTTAGATCTACAGACGCTTTTGTGAGCCACCAGCAGGAACCACATCAGGCACTCTGATCATGGTTGACAAGCCGTGGTACCGAGGAAAGGAGACGAGGTTCAGAGGAGGCACGTGTGCGCCTGGTGAGTCAGAAAGCCCCACCAGCCACCTAATGCAGCCTGAAACCGCCTGCCACACACAGGCCTCCCGCAGCCTCTGCCTCCCCGAGGCCAGCTCTGCCTCCCCAGCAGCCACTCAGCAGACCTACTTCCCAATCGGGGAGTCCAGAAGACACTGAAGTAACTGAGGAGAAGAGAACGAAGCCCCGCAGCTGGGCGGTGCCGGTGCAGGCATCGACCAACCAACCAGGTCGACTAGAGTCCAGAAACAGCCACGCGGTGACCGTCAGCAGAGGTTCAAAGAGTGAAATGGAGAAAAAGAAAAGTTAACGTAACCACTGGTGCTGGAACAACTAGACGTCCACAGGTAAAAAAGTGAGCAACCTCACACCACACACACACACACACACACCCACCACAGATCAGAGCCCCACATGTAAAGGCTGAAACTATAAAACTTCAAGAAAAAAACATGGGACAAAATCTCTCTGACCTGGGCTATTTAAGTCAAAGATTTCTGAGATGAAAAGCATGAGTTTTAAAGATAATCTATAAATTAGACTTCAGCAAATACTTTTTAAAACTTTTACACCAGGCACATACTTGCAAAACATGTATCTGACAAAAGACTTGTATGCAGAATATTGAAAGAATTCTTGCAACTCGATGAGAAAACAAACACTCTGGTTTTAAAATGAACAAAATATATGAACATATCACAAAAGATAGATGCAAAAACGCTAAGGTGTGTAGCCTTGTTGTTCATTAGGTAAATACAAAGTGAAACTGCAGTGAGACACCACCCCACACCCACCAGCAGCACTGAGACTAGACCGGCCAATGGCACGTGTCGTGAGGACGCAGCAGCTCCGGGGCGCTCACCCGCTGCTGCAGTAATGCAAGAGGGCAGTTTGGCGGCTCCCCTAAAACGTGAGACACGCCATGTGGCTCAGCCCCGCCCTCCTAAACATCCACCCGAGACACAGGAAAGCACGTGCTCAACCAGGACTTGCACACAAACGTTCCCAGAGTTCACCTGTGAAACGCTGGAAAGAGCCGAACTGTCCCATGGCGAGGGACAGAGCCTGGCCAGTGCACCCTGGACTCCTCCCCCAACTGCACCAACAACGCCCCTCAGCAACACTCAGAGGGCCTAGGAGAAGGGCACCCCCGGGAAGACCCATCTGTAAATGGTCTACACAGACCGAGCCGTCTGCGGGGGCAGCAGGGAGCAGAGGGTCCAGGGCCAGGCGGGGCAGGCGGGAGCAGGCCACTACAGGCAGGGGCACAGGACCCTCACAACAGGGTGCGGTCCTCCTGTCACCACACGTGCACGTCACGCTGCCCCAGGCCTTCCACAGGTAGGCTGCAAGCCAGGCCCACCAGGGCCCTCCCTGTGTCAGCCCCTCCAGCAAACTCCCTCCAGAACAAGGGAGCCTGCCCACGGGGCTAAGAGCCACCAAGGACCCCGCCCTGCCCACAGACATCACATGCAGCGGCAGTGACCATACAGCGTCCACGCAAGTCGCAGATGCCAGGCGCACAGGGAGGGGAGGGCAGGAAGGTGGGGAACACTCGGCAAGGAAGCCAGCGTCGCAAGAAGGGGCCTGGAAGGAAGCCACTTCAGGATCAGCATGTCTCTGATAAAGGCGGTTCAGACACTTTGGATTCTTTTTTTAAATGGTGGGCCTTCCGTTCCAACTGCACCCGATGCAGAACCCTGGCCCCCGGCCCCGGCCGCTTCCGCTCACCTAGCACTGGGCAGGGCTTCTTTCTGCTCCGCCGCCGCCTCTTCCTGGCCGGCTTGATCCAGGGGCTGTCAGGCTTCCCTTTCCTCTTGAGAAACTTCTTCTTGATGCTGGATTCAGAACTCTGAGAACCCAGGGCAGGAAGAAAAAAGCAAAAAGCTACAAGTGCTGTTTTTCGCTGTGTCTTGATTCTTCAACTAGGAGATTAACTTCACTTTCAGGCAATTTCTAGGTCGCATTCTTAGAGACGCTCCTACCTTTTCCTAAACACCACTCTAACCTCAGTTACTTGCCAGTGGGGTAAAAAAGCCAAGGGACTTAAAATGGAATTATAAATCTTACTTGAGTTGAGTTTGGCACAAGAAAGAATAAATGAGAAAGTTCTACCCAGGAATGAAGTAAATAAACTCAGTAAGAGAATCCACTTTTAACCACACGTGTCCACTGCTGCTGCTCACAAGGAGAGGTACAGCAGACGCCTGAACCCGCTTCAGAACCCACGTTGAAGCTACAGCTGCTACGCGGAGAGCAACGGGAGGGGTGTGTCACTTTATAGCATCTCTAGGTTCTGGATCATCTGCTTCTAAAACCAAGACGTAGAAAGGGCATCTACCACGAGTTACAAACAGACGCGCAGCGTGACCCACTAGCCTTCCCGACGGGCCAACGGGAGGGTCTCCCAGCTCCCGCTCACTGTGGACAGAGAAGGGAATTTTAAAGAATGGGCTCACGAGCTGAAAAGACACCCGGGGGCAGCTCGCCGGGCTTTCCGACAACCACCATGGTGCCCGAGCCCCCGCGCTGGGCACCTCACTAACCCACGGGAGGTGGTGGGGCAGCAGCCTTGGCGACGCCCCACTGCGTGCCCCCGTGCTCCCCTTCACAGCAAAACTCTGGGAAGAACTGCACACACTGCACCCAAAGCTCGCTGCCACTTCCATCCACTGTCCCGGGAAATGACCGCTTACCGCCTGCCTCTCGTCCACCCACACAGCAAGCTGCCAGCCCTGCCACTTTCCCCTCTTCAGAGTGGTCCTCAGCTCCCATGACCCCGAACTATCCGAGCTTCCTTCCCTGTCTCACAGCCGCCCCACCCTCCCCTGCTTCGTGCTGGCCCGTGGGGTGTCCCCAGGCTCCGTCCTCAGCTGATCCCCGTCCCCACTTCCGAGTTCCCCCATCAGCTACTCCCACAGCCCCACCCTCTGACCCCAGCCTCCGTGGGGTCACCACAGGGCTGCCCACCAGCAACAAGGACTGTCTTAGCCCGTCCCCCACCTCATAGCGTCATCCACCCTAGAGGCCCCTCAGCTCTACCTCAGATGCCTCACCTGTCACATCGGTCACGCGCCCCTGCCGCCCACGCCGGCCCCTCCCCTGGCCCTCTGCTCGGCCGCGGCCCTGGACCCACCGTGGACGGAGCCAAGTGGGGGCTGCACGGCTGCGCGGCTCTCCGGTCGCCCACGCAGGCCCAGCACCCAGCCACGCGAGCGGGGCTTACCAGGTCTGACTCGTCTCCGTCCTCCTCCTCCTCCCCGGTGCCGGCCGACTCCTGCTCCTCTTCCGATTCCCCGTCCGTCTGCCCAGCCACACCGCGCGCCAAGGAGAAAACAAAAACTCAGAGACCCTCAGTGGCTGGCGACGTAGCCAAATATGCTGTCTTCCCATGAGGTGCCCGGCCCCACCCTTCCCTGATCTGTACCCCTGGTCTGGGAGGCGTCAGGGCATCCAGTGCCTGCTGAGGGCTAGTGCACGGATGCCTTTAACCTGTGGCAGAATTCAACGAAAAGGTACCAGAGCGCACATGGTAAGGAGGCTCTCAGAGGCCACAAACTGACATAAAGAGCAAAGCTACCCCACCCGCCGGAGGGCAGCCGGCCCCAGGAACCTCATGCCCTTCCAGCCCTGCCACGCGCACGCGGACCAGAGCCCGGAGCGTTTCCAGCTGGACGGCAGAGCACAAACACTTCCGGGACGTTCCCTCCCTAATGGAACGGCAGAGGGGCCTTACTCTGTGCTGTGGGTGACTCCGTCTCAAGGCACTAGCACTATGAGTACCCGGTGCCCCCAACACACTCGGGCCCAGTTCCTCACTGGGTAGCTTCACCCTCGCATGGTCCATGGGCACCTCGCAGTTTCACATTAAGGTTACGTTCCAGACAAGCCACAACCCTCCGGGACAAATCAGCAGGCGTGCTCCAGCTGTGCCGGACGCTGGCTATGGACGTCCAGGAAGCTGCCGGAAGCACTGTCCGGGGTCTCCCCCAGGGACACAGGAGCCGAGGGCTCCCGCGCCACCGCCTCTGTTTCTCCCATTAAGCGTATTTCCAGGTCCTTGCTCTCTTATTCACTGCAGAAGCTACGCACACGGGACAGTAATCCGTGTCTGTTAAATATGTTGCAAACAGTTTCCTATTAGGTCCTGTGAGCCTCGCTGCTGGCGTTTCTCTCTACGAAACACTTCTGAGATTTTATTCGGCAAGTCAAACCCTCGTCTCTCCCCTCTTGGCTTCTGGGTGAGTCTTGCACCGCAAGGCCTTCATTTGAGATGAGAAACATGGTTCCCAACACTTTTTCCACAGTCCTATAGCTTGTGTTGACCCTTTACATCTGCAATTTTTTTCAAGTAACAGCTTTACGATTTTATCATTCACCCACCCTTAGATTCATCTTCTCAAAGTACCAGTTCACCGGTCCTGAGTACATTCAGAGCCGCACAGCCATCACCCCATCTAATTCCAGAACAGAGTGTGTGCTTGACCCAAGGGTCAACGCCCACTTCTCCCCAAGAGACCCGTCGGCCCCCCAGTGACCCTCTCTGGCAAGCCCAGGGTGGCGCGGCCGCCAGCTGGAAGCCCAGCTCTCACTACAGACCGTCTTCACAGACAGACAGGTTTGCTGGGCTCCCTGTCCCACCCGCTCGGCAGCCACCGCCTGCCCCAGCCCTGCCTGATCGCTGGGCCGCAGTCGAGCTGCAGTCCGTCCCCGCCCCACGGTGGGCACTTCCCACGTCGCTGGTTCCACAGAAGTCCCGTCAGAACTGACGAGAACTGTTCTGAACCACGGACGACACAGGGAAGATAACACAGCGGGTCTTCCTCAGGCAAGTGACGGAGTTCACGCCACGAACTCGCGATCTGCTCCACCTCTTCCAGCAAAGGGCTACAAATTTCGCCTTAGAGGTTACAGACATTGGTTGGTAAATTTACCACTAAGTACTCTGGTGATATTAAGGAATTACAGCCAGTTTTTACGTGTGATGCGTGGCTGTTTCTCAGAGTCCTTATCTTGAAAGACCCCTGTCTCAGGGCAGGCCGGGGGAGAAGCAGCCACCGCCGTCCTGTCCTCCACACATGCTCCAGTGAGGAACCCTCCCCTCACCCCCGCGTCTGTGGACACTCCTGACACCGTGTCACTGCACTTCTGAACCAGCCTTGCCACCACACAGACACCGGGAGGCTGTGCCGTGGTGGCCCGGGAGCTCGGCTCGGGAGCTACTGCAGCTGCTCCGCTGGTCCTGCCCTCTTTAGACGGGTGGCTGCACTCTCAGCAAACTCCTCTCCCTTGTCCTGTTCAACATGAAAGCTCCCTTCCGGGTCTCATTCCGCAGAATCACAGCCACAGTGACCAACCCGGGGCCCTGCTGGGGAGCGAGTGACCAACCCGGGGCCCTGCTGGGGAGTGGGCAACAACCCCGCCCCTGTGCAGTACTAGTTGGCAGTGCTTTAGACTTGCACCACTGAACACAGCCTTCTTTGTAGGACTCCGGTATCTTCAGTCAGCTCCATTTAAATGCTACCTTTAACGTTCGTCGAGTAGTTTCTTATTCTAAAAAGACTACGCAACGAAATACCAATGAAAACAGGCAGACCCACCGCCTGTGAAAGTCCTGCAGAGTGGCCGCAGAGGAAGGGGCTGGGCCACCTCACAAGGGCCACGACAGCAGCACACCCGGAGCTGGGAGGGGCCTGGGCACAGAAGGGCAGCGGCTGGCACAGCTGGAGGCGGGGACCTGACCCGCAGGCCCAGCACGCCTGCACGTCCCCCGAGCTGGGACCAGGACACCAGCCCGTTGGGGAGAAAGGCGCCCTCACTGCAGCACAGGCCACGGGGGCTCCCCTCCCGTGAGGCGACTTTTTAAAGGACAAACAACCATTCAGCTAACTGGGTGAGTCTTAAATGGCCACTTCACAAAAGAAGGCATCCAAGTGGCAAGTAAACACGTGAAAAAGTACCCCCAACCTTCCTGGAAACCAGGTAAAAGCAGATGAGGGCAGGGTATAAGACCACTGCACCAGACCGGCAGTCCAGACCCCCGTGACGGCCCGGGGGTGGGTGCGCCCGGGACAGCGTGACAGGAGGCACAGGCCCCACGCCGACTCCCTCCCATGCCCAGAAACCCCAAGAGCTGCCAAGGGCTCCCACTGAGGTGGGTCAGGTGCCCGCACGCCTGTGGCTGTGACCCTCCGCCCAAGGACCACCCAGCCCACAGCCTAATACGGGGAACCAGCGCCCTGGCATCAGCCTCACCTCCTAGACCTCAGCGACCCCGGAAGGGGCTTGGGGACCCCCAGACCACTTTCAGAACCCATTACCTAACAGTGGGCATGAATGAGTCCTGCAAACCTGATACTGGTTAGAGAAGCCACCCTCAGAGACAGGGATGGTCCTGCCTGGCCCCATGATGCCCAGACAAGACGGGCCGGGGGGGCAGTGATGGCCGGGCTTCCTCCCACCACCTGGCATGTGAGCAACCTCGCCTGGCCCTGAGCCCAAGCTCGTAAGGTGCCCCCTCCCTCAGCCCACCTCGGACCTGCGAGACCCCTCCCGACCACAGCTGCAGCCACACCCACCCACACTGGCCTGTCTGGCGGAGCTCAGTCCGCAGTTCAGGAAGTGCAGCCCCAGGGCCGTTAGGCCCGGCCCTGCCGGCTGCCGAGTTTCCCGCACTTTCTCTCCGGTCCTGCTCTGACCTGTTTCCCAGCCCTCGCGCTGGCTTGTCACGCATCGTATCAACATCTAGACCTATTCAGCGTCCAGACTCTTTCTGGAAGGTGAGGCCTTCCGTCAAAACAGAGAATCCAGAAACAGACTCAAGTTCAAATGCCAGACGGTGTATGCTAAAGGTGGCATTTCAAATCAGCAGGGAGAGAAACACCAGCCAGCAAACAGTGCTGGACACGCGTGGCTGACCGCGTGGCTGAGGGAGGCCATGGAACCCTGACCTCGCGTTGTCTTTAAAAAGCCTCACTGACACGGGCACGGGGAGGGTGGAGAACTCAGTGGTAGAGCACATGCTTAGCACGCACGAGGTCTTCTGTTCAATCCCAGGACCTTCATTAAAAAAAAATTATTGTAAGAGATGTGGTTAAAAAAAAACAAAACAAGCTTTGCTGAGAAACACTTTACGTGCCATAAAACTCACCCTCTCTGAATGCGCCCACCCCACAGTCTACACGTCACACGTCTGCACAGGAAGAACGAAACTGGTGAAGAATCTGCGTTCACGTTCATCCAAAACCGCCAGGAGCAAGGTCCTTGCGGAGTCAGAAGCAGGGCCCGGGAGGCATGTGGAGCCAGGCCAGCGACCGTGAGCTCTGACATCACAGGCGCGGCTGGAAGGCGAATGCCCACCTGCAGAGGGGCCGCAGCGCACTGTGCCCACACGAAGCTGCCCAGATCGCGGCACCAGGTGCACAAGCCGGCAGGAGAACGGGCGCCAGAGCAACACGCACTGACAGACGCGAAGGCGTGAGAAGTGGCCCAGCCCCCTGAGAACTCCAGCTCACACACTGAAGCGCAGATCTGAAGGCAGAGAGACAAAAGACAGTCCCTCTCAACCCGCGGCCGGCAGGAGCGGAGCTCGGGAGGGGCCCGGCGGGGAAGCCGCAGGAGGCAGGAAGGACAGGCCGGCTCCACAGCCTCCACGGGAGTAGGAGACATCCTTCCTCACACTTCCCCACACGAACGGAAAATAATACACGGTATTTCACAGCAAGGAATCTTTAAATTCCCCTTAAATCTCTAATGTTGGCATTTCCACCCAATTTCCTGTTGTTGTTGTTCTGGGGGAGGGCAGTCAGGGGGTTATTTATTTATTCCAGAGAACACACTGGGGACTGAACCCAGGACCTCGTGAGTGCTAAGCACGTGCTCTAGCGCTTGAGCTACACCCTCCCCACCTTCACCGACTTATTTTTGAATAATTTCCTTAAGAGCTGCAGGAAGCATTTAAAATTTTGCCCCAAAACCTGCTAAAAAAGTAGACCTGGCAAAACTGGCTGAAAATGAATTCAAATTTAAGCAACACCAAGAAAAGACGTCCCACAAACTCCAGAAGCTGAAAGAAAACCCCTGACACACCTCGAGGGCTGCGCCAGAGCACAGGCTGATGCAAAGCACAGACGCCAATCAGCAAAGGCCCCGGAGCCTCTCTGCCTGCCTTCAGGTCTGGGGTAACTCATCAGACACGCTGTCCCCCTTACGCAGCGGCGGTCGAAAGCTTTCTCAGTCTGACGCGCAGAACGGTGAAGCCACGGCTCCGTGCCGGCCTGGTTCTTAGCCATAGCTGCTCCCCACCCCAGCAGTCGGCCCAGCCTGCGGGGGCCACCTGCCTCGCTGCCCCCGAGGGGACCCAGATGAAGTGCCCGCACAAGGACGCACCGGACCCCGGACCTGCCAATGCACGCAAGCCCCTGGCCGGCAGCAGCCATCCAGCCCAGCGGGCCACCAACGCGCAGCTCCTGCCACCTAGCCCTGGGAAGCTCGTCGCCCGCTCCCATGAATGCCGCACGGGAAGAAGACATCGCTCTCATGAAAACCAACTAATCCAAACACCAAGAGAAACAAAACGCAAGAACCCCAGACAGATGAGAATGGGGGCTTCACTGAGGCCCGAAGCACTCAGACGGCTCAGGGTCGGGCCCACGGTCCCCGAGGAACCCCCAGGCCTACCTTCTGGGGGCGGTCAGGCTCCAGAGCGCTGTCCTGAGAAGTCCTGCCGTCCTCCGCGGGGAACACGGCCGGCGGGGCGCCTGGCTCCTCATCCTCATCTAGCTCTTCTGAGTCGTCCTCCTCTGAGTCCATCTCCAGGCTCTCCCCGTTCACGTGGAGGGCGCCATCGCCCAGGTCCTTCTCACCCTGGAACACGGCGGGGGCGCCCATCAGCAGGACCCCGGCATCGGACACCTGCAAACGTCCATCGGGGGCCGTGCAGGTGGGGCTGCCCCAGACCAGAGGCGCTCTAGAGCCAGGGTTCCGTGGAGGGAGGTTGAGGTCACCCCACAGCCTCACACGGTGCCCTTTTGGCCGGGGATGACTGGACAGGAGCACGCACGTCCAGCAGGCGTGCAGGAGCGCAGCGTCCCCGCCCCCTTACCTTGGCGCCCACAGTGGAATGAGTTATGCTCTTAAACATCTCAATCACCGTCCTCTGTTTTAACACTTTGGTCTTTTTCTTAGGAACCAGGCTATAGGTTCCCATTCTTCGTTTTTTCTTCCGAGATACTGCAGCTGCTAAAACAAAAGGCAAGCAAGCTAAAAAAAAAAAAAGTCAAAAGGGGACAAGAAAGAAAGAGAAATGCCACTCAAATGTTTTTTAAAGGCAGGTGGCAGTTTACAAACTGATCACCAAAATCATCAGTGCCCACAACAGAGACAGGCACTTCTTACACATCACAAACCGCACAGGGAAAGCTGAACACACGCCACAGGTGACTTGTTTTCCTCACGAGGAGACATTGCATGGCAGGGAGGGCACATGTGAACCCCTCCCTTGCCAGCAGGCAGAGCCACACTGGGACACTCAGGACCGACTCAGAAGCAGGGCCCGGGACACCCAGCCCACCTCGGAGCAGGGCTCCCCCAGCAGCTGAGACGGAAGGGCCTCCTCCAGGCACTGGGTGGGCCGAGCTCGCCCTCCAGGACTTATGTCTCTAGACATGTCCACCACTGACACACGGCCACCAAAGAGTGACTTCACACCATCGTTACCTGGAGCCTTCCTCCTCACTCAGTACCGCACACTGAGATGCGGCCCAGCAAACTGTCCGGGCGCAGGGGGCAGGGAAGGGAGAGGAGCGGAGGAAAGGGTGTCCAGGGGTCTGAGAGCAGGGCTTCTAGACAAGCAGCAGTGAGACCCAGTGGAGGATCTGGGGGCTTGTGGCCCTGACATCATCCTAGGCAAAGCAGTTCCAGGCTGACTGCTTATACAAAATGAGGGTCTCTGCAATATTTTATGTTTAAAACAAGTTCCAGGGTTAAAAACATCTGAAGACCATTGCTTTTAACATGGAAGGACTCCACTAAAGGGCTGACAAAAATACCCTACGTTTCGGTTCCACGTAATGCAGAGAAAGGATGTTGGGAGAAAGGGCCGAGTGGGCTGTCCGCAGAGGACTCCCAGGGACGGGGGCTGGCAGGGGCAGGACACGGAGGACAGTTGCCGAAGGCCTGTGGGTGCTCCCAAGGGGTGGGGAGGGAGCTCTGCGAACTCCAGGCAGACGCTGTGTCTGGGGACCAGGTGCAAGGAGGGGCCACACCGGCCCTGAGCTGGGGAGCCTGACCCCAGCCTGCGAGTGAGGAAAGGAGGCAGAGCCAGGGGCGGGGCTGTGAACACACCGAGCAGTTTCCAAAACTCATACTGAAAAACGAGGAATGAATAAAGCTAAAATAGGAACAATCTGAACATTCTAAGAGAAATACCGACTTTCTATATCACTGATTCCATAGAGGCCTACAGCTCCATCCAGCTTGAATTCTTTGAAACAAACAACACTGTGTCAAAATGGCCTAAAAGCTGGGGCGCAGGGGGACACGCCGGTCTTGTCCTCCGACTGCTGTGCTCCGTAAACAGCACGAGGGCTCCCTGGAGGAGGAAGGGCAAGCAGGGCCAGGACCCCGGCGGAGCACGAAAGTCCTTGCGAGACCACGTGGTCCCGTCAGAGGAACCAGCCCGAAGGCGAAGCTGGGATGACCTGATCATGACGGCCTGGGGCCCAGAGACTCACGTGAGGCTTCAGGAGCAACAGAGAAATGAACAGCGGGTGTGGGGCTGGAGGGGTGCGGGGCTTGCTTCCAGGCAAGCAAAGAGGGGACGACACAGCCGGAGACCCAACGGGGACAGTCGTCAGTCGTCAGTCTGGGTGGGCATCCTAAGGCGCCAGAGCCACCCAGTGGGACGAGAGAAGCAGGAAGTGAGGCCCTCAAGTCCCGCCTCCCGAGACACATGGTGACAAACAGGGGCTGCAGGCAGCAGCCCCGCCCCTGCCCCAGGAAGGCCGAGGACACCCACCCCCACCCCCAGGGATGGTCCCCGCCCTAAGCCTGGCCAGGGAAAACAGCAGCAAACCAGCATACAGACACTCCAGACTATCAGAGGCCAACGAGACACTAAGGACCACAGGAGGCTGGACCAGAAGTGCCTCCCTGAGCCATGAGGGACATCGAAAGAGCTGCAGGCAAAGGCTGAGGGAGGCGCGAAGCGCAGAACCCCAACTCCGACAGCCACACCGTGGTCACCTCAGAGGATCCCACGACCCTGTTACTTCAGGGAACACTGGAGTACTGAGAGGTCCAAGGGCCCAGTGTCTGCAGGTGACACTCATGTTTCAGAAGTAAAGCTCGATACCCTGGCTGGGAGGACACACAACTGTGCATGCGGAAAAACGGGGGAAGCCCAGAGGGATCCCCTGCAGAATTTCTGCAACTGTTACGGAAATCGGAAATTACTTACAAATAAGCATTTTGGACATCCTGAAGAAGACATGGACCCATTACCAAAACCCTCCCCAGTCCAGCCTCTCAGTGCACATCCCCCAGCATGCCCAGCACAGGCTGACCCCCTCGCGCCTGTGGGTCCTTGCCCGGCATGCGGGAGGGCCTGGTGGAAGTGGGTTCTACAGGCATGCCCAGCCCAGCGTCCTCCCTGTGGGGTCGCTCACACAGCCCCCACCTCCCGCAGAAGGCCGAGCGGGGAATCAGTTCATCCTCCCCCAACTGACCACAGGAGCCGCACCCCCGGGAAGGGCTGGGACAGAGGGAGCCCAGCCCCAGCCCCCGGCAGCACTGGACGGACCACCTGGGAGGCTTCTCCAGCCCAGGCCTCTATGCAACCAGCCCGTGGCAGTTAAGACCTGAGGACTGAGAACAGCCTCCATCTGAGCTGAAAACCAGCGGGGAAGGCCTGAGATTGTGGGGCCAGGTCCGGGAGGGTGCGGCTGCCGTCCAGGGCACAGGCACCAACAGTCGCACGACTCAGCCCGGTGAGCTAGGGGCCCAGGACACCCCCACCCTGAGCAGCAGTGTCGGACCCTTACCTGTCTGTGACTTCGTGGTGGCCACGTAGCACTGGTTCTGAGGTAGTGACTGGTGAAGGGGCGGGAAGGGGGGTAAAAGCTGCTGCCGACCAAACTCAGGGGCGTTTCTGCCCGTCTCCTCTCTCGGCTCCTCGGGGTCTCGGGCGTCTCGACCATCCCTGGGATCCTTGGCAGCCGCGTGCTTCAAAACACAGACAAGGAACACTGACCGTGACGCCCAGGCAGGAGGCACCGGAGCTGTGCGCCTCAGCTCCCAGTCCCTCTCCCCAGAGCCTCCCGGAGGACGGGCTGCGGGGGAAGG
Organism: Camelus dromedarius; assembly: GCF_036321535.1. NCBI lineage: Eukaryota > Metazoa > Chordata > Mammalia > Artiodactyla > Camelidae > Camelus > Camelus dromedarius. The sequence goes on along the minus strand of NC_087445.1, from coordinate 78,756,714 downwards.
CCCAGGCCAGAAGCGTGGTGACGCAGCCCGCGGGGGTTGCGTTTGGACAGGGAGGCAGCGGCAGTGACTGTGTGGCTCACTGAACCTGAAGCATCTCCTACCTGGTCCAGTACAAAAAGCCCACCAGCCGTGGATGTAGGTGATGAAATGTAGCTAAGTTTAAAAATACGCAGAAAGAGAGCGACAAGCTCTCAGCAGGCGTCTCCAGGTGGTCAGGACCACACCCTGCAACAGCTCCACACGCTTTTCGCTTTCCCTCCCTCCGCAGTAACCACATCGCTTCTGAGACCACCTCCTGCTCAGTGTACCCACCTCCGAAGCGGCTTTCGCCCGCGCTCCCAGGGCCATTGACCACCTCCTGCTCAGCGTACCCACCTCCGAAGCGGCTTTTGCCCGCGCTCCCAGGGCCATGGCTGCCTGCGATTCGATGTCAAACCCCTGCCACCGCCCGAGGGCCTGGCCTTCACTCCTAACGATACTAACCCTCCCTCCATCTGCTTCCCTAAGTTCACTGACAGCCTGGAGACAGCTGGACCTCAAACCCAATTCAATGCAACCAAGCTTTGCACGCGCAGATGCACTAAACAGGGAGCAAACAGGCACCCTGTAACACACGGTGCTGGGAAAACTGACAGCCACCTGCAAAAGGGCAGAGCTGGACCCTGACCTCACACCACTGGCAGAAATGAGCATGGTGCGGATCAGAGACCTGGAATTATGAAGCTCCTAGAAGAAAACATAGGTGGGGAGTTTCATGACATTGCATTTGGCAATGAATTCTTGGATATTACACCAAAAGCACAGGCAACGAAAGAAAAAGATGAAGTAGATTTATCAAAATTAAAAATTTCTTGCAAATCAAACCAACAACAAGGTATTACCTCACACCTGTCAGAATGGCTATTATTAAAAAGATCACAAACAACAAATGCTGGAGAGGATGTGGAGAAAAAGGAACCCTCCTACACTGTTGGTGGGAATATAGTTTGGTGCAGCCACTGGGGAGGTTCCTCAAAAAATTAAAAACAGAATTACTGTATGATCCAGCAATTTCACTCCTGGTTATTTACCTAAAGAAAACTACAACAGTAATTCGAAAAAATACATACACTGCAGCATTATTTATGACAGCCAAGCAAACCGAGTGCCCATCTATAAATGAATAGATAAAGATGTGGTCCATAAACACAGTGGAATACTACACAGCCATGAAAAGGAATGGAACCTTGCCATTTGTGACAACGTGGATGGACCCAGAGGTACTACACTAAGTGAAATAAATCAGAGAAAAAAATACCATGATTGCACTTATAAGTAGAATGTTAAAAAAAAAATCAAAACAGACTGACAGATACAGAAAATAAATGGGAGGGAGGCCAGACTAAATAGATGACGGGCATTCAGAGGCACAGACCTCCAGTTACGCAGTCAGTCAGTAACAGGGGTGTAACGCACAGCATGGGAAACACAGTCAACAATGTTGCAATAACCTGCATGAGGACTCATCATGGTGACCAGCTTGTAACATATAAAAACACCAAATCACTGTGCTGTATACCTGAAACTAATATAATACTGTGAGTCAATTATACTTCAACTGAAAAAATTTTGACTTCTGTGCATCAAAGGACACAATCGACAAGAGTAAAAAGGCAGCCCACAAAATGGGATAAAGTCTTTGTAAACCACGTGTCTGCTAAGGAATCAATACCCGAAGCTCAACAAAAAACGACAACTTGATCCACAATGGGCAGGGCATCCGAGCAGGCGTTTCCCCGAGGAAGACACCCACATGGCCCAAAGCACGTGCAAAGCTGCCCAGCACCACCGTCCTCAGGAAGACGCACGTCCCCACCACACAGGGACACCTCGCACTCCCGGGCACGGCTGCTCCCACACAAACAGGAAACAAGTGTCGGCAAGGACGCGGACACACTGGAACCTCTGCGCACTGCTGGTGGGGACGTGAAACGGGACAGATGCCATGGAAAACAGCATGCTGGTTCCTCAGAAAGTGAACAGAATTATCATGATTTGGCAGTTCCACCACTTCTAGGCATACACTCCAAAGAATAAAAAGCGGGGACGTGAAGAGCTGTTTGTACAACTGGGTTCATGGCAGCATCGCTCACAAAAGGCAAGTGGTGGAAGCCACCCAGGTGCCCGTCGACAGAGGAAGGGGTAAACCAATGTGTGTGACGTGCACGTGTGTAGACACGTGTGTATGTATACATATGCATGTGTGTATAGTGTGCATGTTTGTGTGTACACGTGTGCATGTATATACGTGTGTATTGTGTGCACATGTGTATGTGTGCGTGTGCATATACACGTGCTTGTGTGTACACGTAAGCACATACATGTATGCATGTGTGTAACCGTGTATACTGTGTGTGCATGTTTGTACATATACACGTGTGTACGTGTGTATACACATGTGTATCCACGTATATACGTGTGTGTGTATGCAATGCAATATTTTTCAGCCTTTAATAGGAAGGAAATTCTGAGACCAGCTACAATAGGGATGTGTCTCGAGGACTTGGTGCTGAGTGAAATAAGCCAGATACAAAAAGACAAATCTTGTGTGATTCCACTCGTGTGAGGGACCGAGAGCAGTCAATTCAGAGACGGGAAGCAGAGGCAGGGCTGGGAGCTGGGGAGGGGAGGGTGGGTTAGGCTTCAGTGGGGACTGAGTTTCAGTTTGGGATGATGAGAAAGTCCTGGAGATGATGGTGGTGATGGCTGCACAACGATGTGAACTGAATTAACACCAGAGAACCAGACACTGAAAATTGGTTAAGGTGCTAAATTTTACATTATGTTATTTTAATACAATTTTCTTAAAAGGCATCCCCATCTCCTGGAGTCACCTTCAGGGAGACAGCTCCTCCTGCCAATAGGACTGCCTAGGGGCTGACACGGCCGAGCCATCTATGGTCTTCTCCCAGGGACCCACACTCTGCCCGCCAGAAACCCCTCACCTGGGCTCCTCCTGCCCAGGGCCCTGGACACAGCTCCTCTACCTGCATCAAAGCCCTCTCCCCTCCTCCAAGCACAGCTCTAACTGCAGGCTCCTCCGTGACTCCACAGTTAACCTGCCCTGTAACCAGTTAGTTCTGCAAATTCATCAGGCCTGTCTCTTAGCAAGATCACTGTCTGAACACGGGAACCCAATGTGTTGCTTCTTCATGTCCCCCAGCAACTACCTTGCACACCAAGCGGCCACCAACCTCGCCAAGCTCTCACAGACAAACGCAGCACACGAGTCAGAAGGGCACAGAAATGGGGGCAAAACTTGAGTCTGAGGACCTGAGGCTAATTCTCCCTCATGGCACAAACCCCATTCTTTGATTTAAAGTGTTATTTTTGAAAATCTAAAAAAAAAAAAAAAAAAAAAAAAATTAAGAACTGCTGAACTTGAGTGAAGACCTCAGATTCTGTTAGGGCTTTATCACCTGGCAAAGCAAAAAGACAAAAGAGACAGAGCAGACTCCCGCCAAAGCAAGAGAAGCTGGTGTTGACTTCACCGTGGGGAACCCCACACAGCCCCGGGCATGCCCCCACGCAGAAGAGGACCGCCACAGTGCAGGCTGCAGAGCAGGGTGTCCACATCACTGCCTGCGACCAAGATGCCTGTGGTCAACAGGGTCTGGCCCTTGCTGGCCTCCCCTCGCCCACCAGCTCCCCGCCTCGCCCCGGCTGCCGTCAGGCCTGCTGGGTGCTCAGCCCCTGGTGCACGAGCGCACCCAGTCCACTGAGTGCGAGTTCTCACAGCCCAGCTGCACCTCCTTCCAGACACTTAATTCGAGCTGCGGCTGGCCCAGGTCTGCACAACCACTGCATGAAGAGCATTTCCCCCACCAGACTGCGCGCTCAGGGCAGGAGCACATCTTTTTTTCCTTGAGGAAGGAGCCAGGGAGGGTGTGAGCACAATTCAGCTGGGGAGACGGGTCTACGGCACGGGCAGTCCAATGCAGAAACAAAGGTTTCCTTCCAGGAGTTTCCACCGTCTTGGCCCGAACAGCGGATGAGTCTAGCCCTGTGCCAGCGCCTTCTGGTGGACCTGACGCTGGGCATGCAGGGGCAGTGCCTCTGCACTGCCCAGGGGTGTGAGGCCACAAGGCTGTGAGAACACCTGCAAGTTTAAGCTCTCAAAGGAAAATGGGTTTGTTATCACAAGCATGCAACACTCATTCAATCATAGGAATGACTGTTTTCAAAACACAATTTTCAATAAAACATGGTTTCCTAAGAAAACCAAACAAGACTGAACTGGGCCTGGGAGCAGGAAGCCTGAGGGCAGGAGAGACCGGGGCAGGAACCCAGGGCTGGGAGCCGGGAGGGCACCGGGTCTCCACGTCGTGGATTCCTCCCTCCTCCCACAGGGTCCCAGGAGCCGCTGAAGTTCCAGGGTGCGAAGCAGGCAGGTTCCAAAGCCTCAAAGTCCTTCTGTTCTCTTTCCCTGCAACTGACCACCTGAGAATGTTCAATAACTTCCAACAAAATGACATGTTGCAATCAACTGCATGCTACTAATAATTACAATAACTCAATCCGGAACAAATCAACCCTTAAACGAACCTCATGGTCAGAGAAATTTCCTGAAATTAAATTTCAAATTGTTTTTTTTCCCCTAGAGGACTATGACAGGGTAACAATAAAAAAAATCCTCAAAAATAAAAGTATATTAGAATAAAATTCTGAAGTGGGGATGGAATAGAAGTATAATTTCAAGGAGATAAATAATGCAAACTTTCTGATGTGCATTTTGATAGCGGTGGGCCAAAAACTCGCAGGAAAAAAAAGAATTTCACCCTAAGTCTCCTATCTAATGGAAAAACTCACGATGGATCATGCTTTAAAGTTCCCATAAAACCGAAGACCTTTATAAAAGCTGGAGGAACTCTTCAGGACCCAGAGTAGGTGGAGCTGAGGACAGGGTCAGGGTGGGTGGGGAGACTGCCGAGGGGAGCCCTGTGGAGCTGGGAGGGCACGTAAGCCCACACTGTGCCCTCGGTATGTACAAGGTTACCTGAGAGGGACAGCGGGTGGAGGGCATGTGGGGTCTCTCTGTACTGCCTGTGTGGCTTCCTGTGAATTCACCATTATTAACAAGTTTTGATGTCCGGCACGTACAGAACACTGCAAAAGGTGGTGGGCAGGCCAGGGCAGGCCAGGCTGAGGGGCCAAGCCACACAGTGGGACTGGGGGTCGGGGCCCCGCCCAGGTGAGCAGGCTGTGGGGTCCCAGGTGTGTGGGCAGCGGCCAGCATTCCAGCTCCACAGCGCTACAGCCAGGCAATACAAAATCACAGAAATAAAAATGCGCACACGCCGGGGGGAAGTCATCTCGGGGGGAAAACCACCATGGACAAGCAGCGCCGAGTCCAGCAGAACTCCCACTCGAGGAAACAGTTTTAACAGAGACACAGGAGGGCTATCAGTAATGTCTTCTAGAGGGCAAAACAAAAACTTACCTAAGCACACAGATTTTTTTTTTAATTAAAAAAACTAACCAAAGGCATCAGATATGAAAAAAATAACTGTCAAAAATAAAACTATCAATATACGGAATGAGCAGCAAGACTGAATGCTAAAGAACAGACTGGGAGGCTGGAAATCAGGCAGGAGTGTCTGGGGAGACAGAACTTCCATGTCCTCCAGGAGAGTGGAGGGGACGTGCCCTCCGACCTCTGACCTCGGGCGTCTGATTGCAAAGCCCAGAAGTAGGGGAGCCATGCCTGCCCTGGGGCCAGTGGGAGGACAGGCGCCGAGGCCTCAGCAGAGCAGGGCGGCGGGGGGCGGGCAGGAGGCAGGAGGAACCGGAGCCCCCGGCCCAGGGCAGGGGAGGGTGACCTGGCGGGCGAGGGGCCCCTTTGAGAGCAGCACTCAAGGCCTCCGATGGGCGCACAGAAGTCCCCTGTCCTTACAGTAGAACGTAAGGGAGGACAGACAGACAGCCAGACCAACCGAGCGCGGCCCCACCCCAGGCGGCGCATTACCAGGCCCAGACTGGACTTCGGCATGGTCTTCCGCGCCCGGTGCACCTTGACGTCGGCGCCTGGGGCCGGAGCCCTCCTGTCCTCCGCCTCCTTGCTCCCCTCCCCGAGCGGAGCCGGCGCCGCGGCCGGCGGCTGACAAAAGGCGCTGGGAGTCCTCCCTTTGCTGGCCCCGCCGGGAAGGGTCTTCGCCGCGTGACCGGGAAGGGAGGAGGCCAAGGTGCTGGCGCCCCGCAGCGACTGCTCCGACAGGGAGGCCTTGCCGAGGAAGTAGCCGTTGCTGCCAACGCTGGAGGTCTGAGCGAAGCCGTCGGCGCGAACGTGATTGGGCTTCCCCAGCTCAGGGTCTCTGTCTGAAATCCCATTTTCCGCGATTCGAGCCGCCGGGCCGGCACCTTCCTGGGGGCCGACTTTCGTGCCTTCCTGAGTGAGCTTCACTGCGTTTGGGTGACTGTTGGCATCGCTCTTGTCACAGGACCCATTGGCCTCGCCGTCTGCAGCCGCATGGGCCTCCCCACCCTGCTTCTCAGCTGAGCCCTCGTCCGCCGCCATAGGAGTCTCTGTGGACAGAGGAGACACGTTAGTGGTTCCCCCGAGCCCCACCAACACCGGTGCCCAGGAACACTGCCTAAAGAAAAACCATTTCATTTCACCGACAAACATCTAGGCTCAGACAGCCTAAATATAAAGAGACGTCCTGGATGTCATCTCAACAGTGAGTGAGTTGAGGGGGGACCCCATCCCGAGGGTGGTCCACCCTGAGCTCAGGCCGCAGTCCTGCCTCCACCCACTTCTCCGGTGAACTAATTTTTAAAAGATTGCAAAACACATTACACAGATGTACATAAGCTCCAGGAACAAATTCACGGCTGGAAAACAGAAGTGGGGAGGATTCAGAGACGAGAAATGAGGCCTTGGAAGCAGCTTCACAAGACAGACGTGAAGAAAACAGGTGGAGCTCTCAGCCTGGTACGAAGCCCTGGCTCTGGGAGGCCCCGCCCCTCCAAGACCCCCAAGAGTGGGATGCGCCTTGGCGTCAGCAGCAAGACAGTACTCGGGGCCTCGCTGCAGACTACAGCAGAAGACCCGCGCTTACGGCGCGGGGGCAGAGGGGGCTCTGGTCACACTCCAGACTGCTCCTCTCACCACCCCTCTCCAGGCTTCCAGGGTTATCACCTGCCATGACTCCGCCCGTCTTCACTGCTCTGACCCCTGGACGGTGGGGTCTGCAGGGCTCTGTCTGTGTGCACCACTGCACCCTGAGCACAGAAATAGCAGTGCAGTAAAAACTTCCTAAACAAACAAATAGCTATTAATTTTTTGAAAATCCTTAGCAAATCAGAAGAGGCAGAAAGTCTCTTAACTTGGAAAAGGCTGCATGTCACACCCTGCAGCAAACATACACTGATTCAGAAATACGACGCGAATTCCACGTAAGATCAGAAGTAACATGAGGACAGCCACAAACACCACAAGGGTTAACACAAGCGGGAGTCCCAGGTGACTGGAGAGAACAGGGGTTGGGGGGGCAGGCCCTCCAGCCACCTGGAACCTGTCAGCGATTCAAACATCAGCGCAGCAGGACCGCTGAGTCGGAAATCGAGGCACAGAACCCAGGGCATTTTTCTACGCCAGCCTTACCTTAACTTTTTAGAAAATGTGAGAGAAAAAATAAGATAGTATTCACAAAAGCAGGAAAGCTATAAAGGATATTAAACTTTAACCAAGGCCTCTGTGGAGGGAAAAAAAAAGTTTAATAAGAGCATTTCATGACCTTGAATGGGTTGATAAAAATAAAAAGATGCAAGTTGCCTCAAATTAAACCTGTAAGTTCAGTGACAGCCTTATCAAAACCCCTATCGGCGTACTGAGGAACTCCATAACCTAATCCTAAAACATGCAGGAAAAAATAAACTTCCACAAAGGCAAAGCAAGTGGTGAAAAAGAACAGTGGGGGCAAGGAAATGGGCTTCCACGGAGGAGACAGGTCTGGTGGGTCTCTGCTGACACAGCGGAGGCCACAGACGGCAACACCGCGGGGTCTGAGCACAACCCACGTGAGTCAGGCGCCGACAGCTGATGGGAAGGCAGACTCCCGGGTAATTCGACCAACTCCGTCCTGGATGGTCGGATAAGCTGGCAGAGATTCTGGTGAGGCCCCCATGTGTGGAATTGATTTTCAGGGGTTCCGAATCAGCTGGCAAAGCCCTTTTCCCCAGACAGCGGTTTGAAATACAGCCATCTCCTCTCATGAGGGAAATCCAGCAGGACTCTGGAGGCCCTGGCCGCTGCCATCAGGCAGAGAGGGCCGTCAGTCAGAAAGCAGCAGCAACGTGCCTTCGCAGCCGACAGGGCCCTGCGAGCAGAAAACCAGAAGTGATCTCAGGTGATCTGCCGAGCCTTCGCAGCCGACAGGGCCCTGCGTGCAGAAAACCGCAAGTGATCTACAGGTGATCTACCGAACCAATGACTGAGTTCAGAAAGACTGGTTAGAAGAACAAAGCTGGATCTAGGCCTCACACCTTATATAAACATTAACTCAAGATGGAAAAGGAATGATAATATAAAATGCAGACTACGAAACTCTCCTCCTGGTCTAGGGCTCAGCAGAGAGTCTCATCCTTAACACCAAAAGCACAGTCCCCAAAAGGAAAACTGACAAACTACAGTTCATCAAAATCAAAAATGTCTCAAAACTAAACAGTAGCAAATCTAAGCCACACTGAGATGCCTCTTCACGCCCTCTGGGATGGCTGTGATTAAGGAGATGAGCCTGCAACACGTGGAGAGGTAGAAGACCTTGTGCCCTGACGCTGGGAATGCTGGGACTGCTAAGCTGTGCGTTTGTATTGGCAGTTGTGGCAACTTCTCACAAAACCACGCATCCACCATGCAAAAGCAAATGCACTCGTGGCGTTTCTTCCAGGGAAATGAAGTCGCGCCCGACAGACATGAACACAGGTGTCCCACGGCTGCAACAGACGCCCTTCAGCAAGTAAGTGCTTATCAGACCGCGGCCCAGCCGCCCAGACTCTGCTTAAGGTGAAGCAGCACCCGGGAAGAGTCCCAGGGAATTGCTCCAAGTGGAAACAGTCAACCCCACAAGGCAGCGCTCCGCATGCTCCTGCTCACACAGACCCAGAGCACAGGCCGCTGGCGCCAGGGCCACACCGAGGGCAGGACGGGAGGGGCGGTGGGCACAGAAGAGGATGCTTGCGACACGGACGCGCTCTGCAGACTGGCGGCGGTGGGGGACGCACAGACCCACACGTGTGATAAAAACGCACCAAGAAACAGGGAGTGCAAGCAGAAGCGGGGAAACCCGAGTGAGGCTGGCAGACGGTCTCAATGCCGACACCCTGGTCATGACCCTGTGCAACGGTTCTCAGGATGCCACCACTGGGGAAACCGTAAAGGGGGCGTGGGGTCTCTCTGTTTTAGGTCTCATAACTGTGTGTGAATCTACAATTATCCCAAAGTAAAGTTCAGTCACAGGAGACAAACTGCACATCCATGTACTAGCAACAGGCAGTTCTAAAGTGAATGCTGAACACCAGGTACAGCAGCACAAGGAGACAGGGAACAATCCAGAGGGCAAGGCCTGGACACCAAAGAGCAGCAGACGCAGCCAAGCACGGTTCAAGGAAGATTAAATAAACGGAGAAGCGCGGGTTCCTCATGAGTCAGAAAACTCGATACTGACTCGTACGTGGGTGGGCAACAGCAGCTCGACCAGGTGAGAGGAAGTCCCAGTGCCGGGCGTTCAGGAGGGACCCCAAGGGGCCAATACCTCAGCAAGAAGGTGCGACGGCACCTGCTACAGAAGCCAGGCCCCCCAGGCGGCCTCCAGCTGCCGGTCGCGGCACGTCAGCGCTGAAACGGCTTACAGCCAGGCCAAGAAGGGCCGTCCTTGTCTGCAAGTCAGTCAGTCAAGCACCCTGGAAAAATCCAACAATGGGGGGGGGCGGCGGGGAATAACCAAATCCAACATCACAGTCAATCCACCTGCAATACAACTCAAAATAGCTAACCCAAAATTACAAGGCACGGAAGAGAAGCAGGAGAATCCATGAGGAGAAAAACTGGTCGGTCAAACACCCAGATCTGACGCAGAGGGTGGAAGCGCGGCTGCCGCAGGGCTGCGGCTCGCCGACCGCGGGAGGAGGGCAAGACATTGACACGGCCCGGCGCCCAGCGGGGCTCCTGAAGATGGCGATCGGCGAGCCTACGTCCTGAAGCCACCATAAGACGACATCACCGCAGAGGGGGCGGAACACCCAGAACACCCTCGGCACCTGTGCCAAGCAGCGCCCAGAGGCTGGAAGGCCGAGGACCCGGCCCGGTGAGCCAAGCCGTGGGGCCTCCCGGGCAGAAGTACCTCACACGGGGCCCACGACAAGAGGGAGTGAAAACGTAGCCTGGAAGAAGTAATGGCTGAAAAACATTTTTCTGCCAACGATTTTCCAAATTTAGTGAAAACGGTAAAATCAAGGAACGGTGAAGCTTAATGAACTCTAGTCAAGAAAAGCAGAAGCTGGACCAAACCACAACAATAACCAAACTGCTGAAAACCAGGGACAAAACCCCACGGCAGTCAGAGGAGGCACCCCCACACAGAGGAGAAGAGAAGAACGCGTGGGTTCCTGGGAAACACCAGCAAGCGAGGGACAAGGGGCCCCGTCTGCGAACCGCCTCGTGAGAGCTCCACAGCCAGCACCTCAGCCAGACGGCTGAGAAAACCGGTGACGAACAGAAAGACAAGCTGAATGCCCAATAAAATTCTTCTGGCGAGAGGGAAGTGACACCACACAGAAACTCACCTACAAAAAGGAACTAGGAGTATCAGAAATGATAAACACCCAAGAAAATATAGAAGAACTTACATCCTTGCTCAAGTTTTGTTAAAAGATAACTGAATGATTAAAGCAAACACAGTAACAACAGACTGTGTGGCTTATAACATCTGCAGAAGTAAAATCTACAGCCACAGCGTCAAGGATAAGAGGGGAAGCGGAGCGGACTATTTTTAAAATAAAACGTTATACCCAGAGTGGCATAATACCATTTAAAGGCAGACTCTGACTAAAGATGGATTTGTGAGCCTCAGAACAAACACTGAAAAGAAAGAAAGGGGACAGCTAACAAGCCAACAGTGGCAATGATAAGGAGTCACAAAACATATTCAGTCAAAAAGAATGTAACAACAGGGAAAAGGGAGCAACGAAAAAATGGAAAAAACAGGAACAATACAAATCCATGGTCCAAACACCTCAGTGCAAAGGCGGACGTCACCCGACTGGGCACAAAAGTCAGACCTAGTTAAACTGTGCCTGCCCACAAGAAACCACTTCAAACCTGCGTCTTAAGACACAGACAGGCTAGATGTAATCAATGGGAGAGACACAGCACACAGCCCCCGAGGGGACGTGGGGTGACCACACACCAGCAGCAGAAGACTTCAGACAAAGAGTGTCTCTTTGCAGACCACATGACATCAGACATGGAAAGTCCAAAGGAAGTCAGAAAAGCCACAAGTAACAAGCAGGCTCAGTACGGTTGCAAGGTATGAGTTCAATAAACAAAAATAAATTGTATTTTATATACAGTTCTATGTATCAGTGAGCAAATTTTAAAAGACACTTTTTAAAATTGCATCTGAAAGAGTGTTGAAAATACTCAGGGGCACACTCACACACACACGAAGCAGTGTGAGGCCTGTGCACGGAAGCCACGAGACACGACTGGGAGAAATTAAAGACCTGAATCACCACAAAGACACCCCACGTCCACGGTTGGACGGCGCTGCGCTGCTGAGACCACGGTGCCTCCCAAGTGACCTCAGCACAGTCCACACCAAAACCCCGCCCGGCTTGGCCGCAGACACGCTGACCCTGAGGTTCACACGGACCCAGAAGAGGCGAACTTGACAAGGAGGCCGGACACATCCCCATTCGGCAGCTTCCTACGAAGCAACAGAAACCAACAGGGTACGGGCGCCAGCGAGAGGAAAGATGTCATGGAACAGAAACAAACCCTCACGTTTCCAGACTCGTGCCTTCTGACCGATGCAAGGACAGTCCAATGGGATAGTCTCCTCAACAAGTGGCGCTGGGACAGACGGACCCCGACCTCACACTACGAAATGGATCCAAGACCCAAGCGTAAGACGAAAACACACGCACACATCTTTGTGACCTTCCGTGAAGCAATGGTTTCTTACACGCAAGAGTACAAGCAACCAATGAGAAAAACAGAGAAAAGCCTGGACTTTATTTTGAGCTTCCAAGGCCACCACCAAGAAAGGGAAAAGACAACCCAGAGGCTGGAGAGAATCTTTGCAAATCACGCATCTGATAAGGAGCCTGTATCTGCAATATGTTTTTAAAAACCTGGCACTCCATCAATAAAAATCAACAACCAATTTTTAAAATGGGCAAAGGGTCTGAATAGACATTTCTTCACGGAAGGTACACAGACGGCCGGTGCACAAGAAGAAAATGCTCAGCACCACCAGCCATTAGGGAGACTCAAGACCACGAAGAGACTGCACTGCACGCCCCCGGGGCGGCTGCAATGAGGAAGGCGGGAACCAGCAAGGGCTGTCAGGAGCCTTCCTCACCGCTGGGGGTGGTCCAAGCGGGCAGCTGCCACAGGAATCAGTCTGGAGGTTCCTCAGAAGGAACATCGAGGCCTTGGCTCAGGGGCCGAGTGTGAGGAGGAACTGGCACCTGGCAGCATTCACCCGTACCTTCATTTAGGAAAGGCCCCAGGAGGGGAGCCAGGGGGAGGGGGAGCCAGAGAGGGTGGGAGCCCATGAAGAGGACGTTTCACGGAACAGGGGGGAGGACAGCACCAGGAGAACACTGGGCGAGGTCTCCAAAGGTTCTGCCAACATGCACAAAGGGACAGGCAGCTCTGGGAGGCGAGCGCCCCAGGGCCAGCTGGGGGTGTGGCAGCGAGAGCAGGTGGGCTGGGGAAGAACCCGGGGTGAAGGTGAAGACAGGATGCAGGGCAGGGCCACGGCCATCAGTCCACCAGGGACAGGCCTGGCTGCCAGGGAAAGATGCCCCAAGGACAGAGGGCAGACCTGAGCCAGCCCCTCAGAGAGCAGGTGTCTGACCTGGAAGGGAGTGGGGTTTGGACTAGCCCTGGGCAGCAAGGTCCCTGACCCCACAAGCCCCCTGCTCCCAGGAACCCAACACTGGGAGACTCACGGTGCCCGGGGCAGTGGCCGCGCCAGGAGGAGCATGGCCCCATCGCTGGCAGGGCTCCTCCCACGGTCTCGTGTGCTCAGCCCTCATGTCCGCCCCAGCTGTCCCAGGACCGCATGCCCAACCTCGTGCAGATGCAGCCAAGCAGAGTCCAGTGCCCACATCGCTCCGGGGCCTCCTGTCGCATGGTGTCCGGTCAAGATGCTACTCCCCAGTGGCCTGGTCAGCACCTTGGTCAGCACCCTGGTAGCCCACGTGTGAGACAGCGGGGTTCACCTGTCAGTCTTTTCCCCAAGTCTTAACAAACGTAGAGCCCTGCGTCTCCCACCAGGGCTCCTCCCAGGGTAGCCAGGACCCCCAAAGTTCCCCTCTGCAAACACCCCCTTGCCTGCCAGCCTCCCTGCTTCCTGGCACCTCCGCTGTTTCCAGAGCCCCCAGATTCACCAGCAAGGACGTCACACCAACAGAGTCATGGCTCATGCCTGCGGGGGGCTCCCCTCACTCAGCAGATCACCTTCTGTGCCCACCACACCCAGCACCGACCAGGCCACAGCCCGCAGCGGTCGGCGACCAACTGAACAAGCTGCCCCGCACCCACTGGCTCCCGGGCGCAGGGACCAGGACCTCAGGCCAGCCCCACACAACCAGGCACAGCCTTACCTTCTCTCAGCAGCTCAGCTCTCAGGCAGCGGTCCTGCTTCGTCTCCCCCTTTGCCGGAACCGCCTGCTGAAGAGAAACAGCCATCAGCGCAACCCGTCCACCCGCCAGCCGGTCTCTTCTCAACGGGCACCGAATCCGAACCACAACCGGACCACGGGTAAAAGCCGCTACCAGTGGGCCCTCGGCAACCAGGGAGCACCCGGCCAGCGGCAGACGCACAGAACACGGTCTCCCCAGAGGAGGAGGACTAGCATTCAAACCAGGCCAAGGAAATGGCTACTTTACCCGTACTTGGGGGACACTGTCTTAACAAGAACGCATCCATGCATTGCTTTCATAATTAGACATCACAAATGTTTTGGCTCTATTATAGGAATGCTACAACTTATTTCAAAGTGCATTCTGCTGGTGACAATACTTCATGTAAGTATTTCAAATGTCCAACCCCTACAAAACAGGTCAGAAACAGATAAATCAAGAAAACTCAATAAAAACCTGAGCCACTCAGGAGCTCAGTCTCCCACACTGAGGCACGAATTATACGAGCGCTCCTGCAGTGTCGTGGCTCCTTCCTCGTCTCTAACACTGAAGTGCATAGTTATTTAAGTGTTCTGCAAGCCTGTCCTTTTACTGCAGAGCATCCAGAGTACACCAGCCCTGACCGCCTGAACTTCAGGGCTCTTCTAGGGGCTGATGTCAGAGTTTCTGTCATCTTTCTCTCACTAGCCACTGTTTATCTAAAAAAAGAAAAAAATCAGCCGTGTGGCAGACACCAATGGGGCAAGCGCCTGAGAGGGCTGAGCCTTGGACCCTCCTGTGCAGGGGAGTCCTGGTCGTGGGCCTCTGTCAGCCCCAGAAAGCCTGGCCCTTCTCGGAGGCTCCCTGCAGCCTCCTGCACAGAGACCCAACCACTGATGCCATCATGGAAGTGAGTGTCTTCTCATTTTCTCACTCCAACTTAGCAAACACAGTGCAAAGGGCCCAAAGGGAAAGTTCTAAACACAGCAATAAGGCTGTAACCACAAAGAGTGCCAGATTCGATGCTGCTTCCAAATACTTAATCTTCAAAATGGTGTGTCTGGCTCACTGGACACCCCTCCAGGGACCAGCACAGATGGAGCCTGGTGCACACGGGCCGAGGGGCAGGAGGCTCCGGCCCTGGACTCACAGGATCATCACAGAAACACAAAAGCCAGGAGCCGACACAACTCCACGCTCTGCCGCCGGTAGGGCTCCACAGTGGGACTCCCAGGGAGAGCTGTGAGCTCCGGGCATCCTTCACAGACAGAGGTTGAGAAGGGTGACTCTAACTGCTACACATACCTCAAGTTTAAAAGTGGTCAAAGCCACTTCAGAATGAATGTGAGACATACTTACTAGAACCACGAAGAACAGCTCCTGCACTAGGAGGGGAAGGAAGGGTGCAGTCAGTGTCCCAGTGTGGCCTCAAGTGTTTCTATCCTGACCCTGTGTGTCTGTGTGTGCGTGCACATGTGTGCACGTGTGCGTGGCATCGGCTGGTCAGCTTTCACAGATTATCTATAAGAGACCCAACGATGGCAAGATACTAGGAGAAAGGAAGAGAAACCCTCTCGATGCTCATCTCGGTGGTGAGCGCCGCTCACTCAGCTATCTGGTGACCCCGCTGGTGGCCCTGACGCTGAAAGGAAAGCCCCCCCACACACTGGCCGCCAGCACCAGGCACAGGGAGGGCCTTCTCTCCCCAAGAGCAGAGAGGTTTCGGTTCCAGCAGGCACAAGAGAGATGCCAAAATCCCACCTGCCACTTCCTGCTCTCTGCCCAAGGTCTGGGCCAGCGACAGCGTCTCCTCCCTAAGAACCTCGGTGGCACCAATGCAGGACTGTAGTGCCAAACAGGTTGTCAGCAATGGGCCGTATCTTCAGTCCAAGAGATGTCTGAGATGTAGAGCGCTACCCACCCACCACCTAATTTTAAACTGTTTTCCACATTCCAGTTTCACTCACTATCTATTAAACGGGGTGGAGAGGAGAATGAATCCTTTCAATATCTCATAGATTTCCTTTTCCCTCTTTGTCTTTTTGTTTTTCCCACTGGCAGAAAAAGGAGAGTTAGTTCCTAAATTTGGAAAACACAATTAATACCCAAAGCAGCACCATCAATTACATGTAAGGGGCTCTGCAATATCAGAACAGACTCCCTTTCCATCTGCTGCTTAACCCTCATCGGGCCTCCCCGCACAGAAGTAAACCAATGGCGCTACGCCTTGCTGTTCCCTTGATCCAGACCCTCTCAGCTGCTGCGTCCCACCTCCACAGGCTCTGACGAGGTGATGCTGACATCCCCGCCGAGGGGGACTCCGTGTGCCCTGCCATGCTCGGGGCCTGCACCCCGAGACTGTGGCTGACATCCGAGGAGCCCAGACCACGGGGAGGCTGAGAGCACTGTGCAGGGCGCTCCAGCCCAGCGCGGAGTCTCCTGGCGGAGACCCCAGGCTCCTAGACCAGGAAAGAGCTGTCATCCTCCGCGCCCCCTGCCCACGCTGCTGCCCCCATGAGGGACAACAGGGACCACAGCCGTCTCAGGGCACTGTGTCCCAGCGTGGTGCCCAGCAGGCCACCGAGACGGGCTCTTCCCCTCCGTGCTCCCCAGACAACGTGGGGCCCCCCCAGGTCAGAGCAAACACACCCACCCGGCACACAGTTAATGCCAAGCAGGCAACCCGACCACACAAGCTTCCCGCTCCTGGGGCCGGGCCCGGAAGGCACAGCTGGGGTCGACCCTCCCGGTCTGGATCTATGGAGAAGACGCAACAAATCCGGACATGCAGGAGGTGCCACGGAGCCCACCAGGGAAGGCATCAGCACCTGCACCTGGCGGCCCGCAACGCCCTTAGCTTCTGTGCGTTATACTCCACTATTCGGACCCCATCAGGGATGTGAAGGAAAATAAAAAGCAGCCTGGACCACAACAAGCTCCAAGCAGCTGGCGGGGGCGGGGCCAGCACAGGTGTCTGTTGTGAGGGCGGAAACCAGGGAGGTGGCCACACAGCATCTGTTTGGTCTCACCTCCCTCTGGGGGGAGACGGCTACACATACTTCTCACCACCAAGAAACAGACCGATTCCCTAGCTTACATGGCAGTCTCCCGTGAGTTTCAACAATACTATTGGCACAACTTAGTTTACTGACAAAATCCAGTTTGCAGACCAGCAAAGGTGACACCTGCCTCCCACAGGGAGCCCTCCAGGGCTGCGACTGGCGGGGGCGGGGTGCTCACAGGGCACACACACAACCTGTGGAGACGCGCAGCCTCGACCCACAGGGCTTGAAAGCGGCAAACGCTGCTCCCTCTCCCTTACTTAGCTGAGCTTGCAGTCAGTCAAGACGAAAACGCAGGCTTCCACTGGGAGCTGGGAGGCCCCACTGGCAGAAGGGCACCCAGCAGGGCCAGTGGGGCCACAAGGCACTGCCGTCCACCGTGGGCCTCATTCCAGGCCCAGCCTGTCCCAAGGGCTCAGCACCCTGAGAGTCACCCTATAAAACAAAGCTTCGACAATATAACACCACCTGGGGGCGGGGGGGTCACACACGTCACGCCATTCTTAGGTGATCAATATAAAAAACAAAGTGGGCAACGGTGCATCGATACATCCGCCCTAAGCAAAGCGTGCACAGAGTTTCAGATGTGGGATGTTCCGCAAGACCGCTGCGTGGCTTCCAGGGCACGGAGCGTCACTGGCGGCTCCCTCACCCACAGGAGGCGGCGCCCCAGGTGAACGTACGTCATCGGACTCTCTCCCAAACGCGACACAGTCTAAAAGAACGTTTCTCGTTTTAACTCTTGTCAGAACTCCTTTCTAAAGCAAAAAAAAATTTAAGTTGATTGGAAAAAAGCCGTATAATGACGCAAGGCCGTGGGAAATACCGGAAGGCACATACAAGGCCAATGCAGGGTCCCCCGTCCCCGATAGTACTGTGGCACCCTGAGCGATACTGGCCTGGTGTTTTCACAAGTCTCATTTCGTGCCATTTCCAAATTCTTCCAGAGTCCAGTCACCCTTCTCATTAGTTCTGCCTATTTTGCCCTTCAGTAGAATCAGCAATTTCCCATGAGCTTTAGTAAACAGTGCTTCTTGCATAGCTCAGGGGAAGGGAGCAGATTTAGGAGCTCCTGTATCAAAGGCACGTGGGGACAAAACCACCAGGGTCCGGACGCAGAGGCACATGGTTCCAGCCAGAGCGCGCAGGGCTGCTGGCCGGCAACGGCCGCCGCCAGCACCCCGACGAGGGCCACCCCACACCCGCCATGGGGGGGCTCCAATTAGGAGGCCGGACAGTAGCCAGTGCTGGTGAGGAAGTGGAGAAACTGAAACCCTCATCATGCACTGTGGCAGGGACACAGAATAAAGCGGCTGCTTTGGAGAGAGCTGGTGCCGCCCCAGAAAGCTGCACACAGAATCCCCAGACGACCCAGCGATTCCACTGCTAGTCTCAACCCGAGCAACTGAAAACAGGCACGTCTGAGACCTCCGTCCCAAAACGCCCACAGCAACACTATTCAACACGGCCCAAAGCTGGAGAAAACAAAGGTGCTCACCAACAGGCAGTCACACGCAACAGGGTGCGAGAGCATTACGCGGCCGGAGAGGGAGCAACGTTACGACACGCTGCAACGTGGATGAACCTCGAAAACATGGTGCTGAGGGAGACAAGCCAGACCCAGGGTAACAAATGCTGTAGAGGGCTGCTTAGTGGGACAGCCAGTTCAGGTAAATTCAGAGACAGGGGAAAGGGAAGGCACTGCTTAACAGGTGCAGAGTTTCTGCTCGGGGTGATGAACGTATTTCAGAGCTACATGTGATGATGTGGCACAATGTTGTGAAAGTACCTAATGTGACTGGATAAAGAAGCTGTGGCATATTTATACAATGGAATACTATTCAGCCATAAAAATGACAACATACTGCCATTTGTAGCAACACGGATGTCCCAGGAGAATGTCATTCTAAGTGAAGTAAGCCAGAAAGAGAAAGAAAAATACCACATGAGATGGCTCATATGTGGGATCTAAAAAAAAAAAAAAAAAAAAAAGGAGGAGGAGACAAACGAACTTAAATATAAAACAGAAACAGACTCACAGACATAGAATACAAACTTGTGGTTGCCAGGGGAAGTGGGGTGGAAAGGGATAGACTGGGAGTGCAAGATTTGTAGATACTGACAGGTATACATAAAATAGATAGCGGGGAGGGTATAGTTCAAGTGGTAGAGCGCATGCTTAGCGTGCAGGAGGTCCTGGGTTCAATCCCCAGTACCTCCTCTAAAAATAAATAAACCTAATTACCTCCCTACCCGCCAAAATAAAATAATTAAATACAATTTAAAAAAGAGAACAGATAAACAAGTTTATACCGTATAGCCCAGGGAAATATATTCAAGATCTTGTAGCAGCTCACAGTGAAAAAGAATATGAATATATTTATATTCATGTATGACCGAAAAATTGTGCTGTACACCAGAAATTGACACAACATGGTAAACTGACTATATAACTCAATAATAAGTAAATAAACGAATAAATAAGAAAGAACCTAACGTAACCAAAAGGAACACTTAAAGATGGTTAAAATGATAAAATGTATATTTAAGTACATTTTACCACAAAAAAGGGGGGAAAAGATTGAGAGGCGTGAAAACATAACCTTACACATGCAATCACGAATATCTTTAATGAAACCAATGCAATCATTAGAAAAGACTCCTTGAAAAGGAGAGGTGTATTTATAAGAGTAAAAATCAGATAACAATAAATATTAGTGTAGTAAGAAAAACAGGATGTAGCATAATGGTGCTGAGTGCACATCACGGATACATTTCAGGACACCTACTGACTTCCTGATGTCGGCAGCACACGAGTGTCTGCGGAAATGCACCCCAGCACCAGGAACAACAGGGCGTCCATGAGGCAGCCTGACCTCCAAGGGCTCGTGAAAATCATACTCGAAGCTTTTCCATTAAGTGTGGAAGTATTTCAGAAGTAAGAACAATAAAAGAAACTTCTACGGAATAGCACTGCATTTCCCGACGGGCTCAAGCACGTCTCTGCACAACACGGCAAGATCTGGAAGGGTCCATCCACATCGCCTTGCCCTGACAGAAGGTGTGGGGTCAGATGGGAGACCCTGCCTGCACAAGACTCAGTTTTCAAAAGAAAAATTCATGTATTACTGTATCATTTCATTTTTTTAATTCAACTGAAGGAAATTAATTGGGAAAAATTGAAAAGTGAAAATTACCCAAAAGCCAACTAAACATGAGTGTATAACCGTCCAAACGCTTTCCTGTGACAATGTGCTCACAAAAGTATAACCAACCCGGATCATATAAAAGGGACCCTACAGACACCTGAGGGAACCAGTTTCCCTGAACCAATGTGAACAAGAGAACCCACCCCCAGGGCGGAGGCTGCAGAGACCTCGTCATGGGGACGGGGACACACGGCATCGCCTACAAGATCCTGCACCAGACCCACTGGGGAACACGCTGGGTATTTGCAGTGACGCTGTCATGTGACACTCTGCACGCAGCACTCTGTAACTCCTCCATGAAAGAGCCCCAAAGAGAAAGGACAGAGCTGGGGAGCATGCTCCTCTCCCACCCACTGAGCCCTGTGTCTCTGCAGGACCCCACAGAGGGGCTCCCCCTCCTCCTCACAGACCAACTCCGGATCCCTTCACGCCCACCTGCGCCAAAGCCATCACCCAGGACTCACTTCCAATCAGAAGGGAGAAGGGAGGGGAAGCTCTCCAGGGGCAGGAGCCCCCAGCCTGGCGACCATGGGGCCTGGTGCATCTCTCTGCTTCAGGGACAGGTTCCTGCGCGGGCCGCACTCACCAAGGAGGGGACCCAGAGGTGACGGTGGAACAGGAAGACCGCAGAGAAGAAGCACAGGCTGTGCCACTGCTGCTCTGAACTTGCTCTCCAAGATTTGACAAAAAAAGCAAAGAGAACAGAAGAAACAGCTCTGGAGCCAGGAGCCAGGAACAGGGAGCTTCCTAGGAACTCTGCCAAGTGAGGGGGAGCCAGCCAGGACAGGGTGCTGGAGGTTCACCAGGAGCTTGAATTGCTACTGCCCTCGTGTTCTCTAATAGACGCCAAGAAGACTGCAATTCTGCTTAATGTCGTCTGGCTCCTGGAACTTGCTTCTTAGAAGAAGCTCTGTGAAGGCTGGCACCCAGGAAGCCCTGGGGTTTTCACGGCTTGTGGACAAGCAGCTTTCGTCTCGGCTTCTGCCATGGTCACACTGACGGAGCTGCCACGCGTGGTCCCCGGGACTGGGACCCACACCCTCAGAGGAAACGACTTGTGCTGTAGAAATTCTCCCCACCCCAGCACCCCCATCTCTCTAGTCCTTTAACTGTATGGCGGACAGAGTAGGGACAGGGCAGTTCTGGCTGGTCACCTCCGCCCCATCCCGGCCAGACTGCAGGCTCCATTCCGGGACACCGGATGGTTCTGCCTGGGACAAGCGTGGGCTCCTGAGGACAGAGGCCCCACACGTGCATGGCAGGGGCCGAGGGAGCGGTATGTCACCTCACACACAAGCCACTCTGCCGTACAAGCAGTGCGACTGGACTCACGGGGACCACGTGGTCTTCCAGCCTCTCAACTGTACACACTTTTCAGAGTTACAACCAGGAAAGGAAAATCCTTAAATTTTTTTTGATGTGAGAACAATGTTGTTAACACACTGTAAGACACTGGCAACCTGTGACACAGACCCCTGAGGGCAGGACGTGTCTCCCCCAGGCTGAAAGGCACAGGCCTGAGTGAGGGTTGTCTGGTGTCCAGCCTCTGCAGAGACGCACAGGACTGAGGCCACAGGGCGTGGTCCCAAGCACTGACCTGAGGGAGGGACCCTGGGAACTGACCACATCCCCAGGGCTAGAGCTTTATGCGGGGCCCAGCCCTGCCCCAAAGCATGTCTCTCCTCTGAGGGCAGGCACTCTG
Source organism: Camelus dromedarius (assembly GCF_036321535.1). Taxonomy (NCBI): domain Eukaryota; kingdom Metazoa; phylum Chordata; class Mammalia; order Artiodactyla; family Camelidae; genus Camelus; species Camelus dromedarius. Next base: position 78,734,850 of record NC_087445.1, on the reverse strand, counting down.
TTCCCCTGCAGAACGTGGAGGTACGGGTAAGATGGACTGAGTTTACACACAAGAAAAAGGACACCCTCGTTCTTCTGTCCAGACGCGAAGAGCACGGGCCTCTCTGAGGGACCACAGCGAGGGACACAGTGCGGCGGGGGGGTGGGCACGCAGACGCCTGGCCGTCAGTCAGAAGACCATGCGTGAGCACGGGCAGGCATCTGCTGGGAAAGAGCCCTGAGACCTTCAGGGTCTTCGTTCAGAGTCGAGGGCTGGCAGGCAGGCAGGCAGGCAGGCAGGCGAGCCTTTGCTGAGCGCTGAGCCTGAAACGTGGACCAGGCTCCACCCAGCGCCTGGGTCTCGTCGGAACGCGGGCGCCGTCTGCTGGCGCACAGAGTAAGTGCAGGCTTGTGCAGAAAACAGTAGAAAAGCATTAATTCTCCCAGATGATCAGAAAGATCACATTCCTAACCCTACAGATTTTTTAAAAAATTTTCCTCAATACTGCTCTGTAACAGGGCTGAAATAACACGGGAAAAACAACACATTCATAGCCAGCCCCCATTCTGACAAAAAGACTGAGCGTGGTAAAGACAATAAACCAAAAGTGTTGAGCATTTTGAAGCATGCAACACAGAAACGTGGAATTCAGCCCCCATGAGAACGCCAGGTCTCTGAGGAAAGGGACTTGGGGGGTTTCCGACCACTACTGCACCGCCAATCCCGGGCCACAGTACACCCCAGGAGCCGCTGTTCCTACGGGCCACGGCAGAGATTAAAACTGAGACCACCTTAAATCACCACTTTCCTCAAAATAAACCCATTACACCCTAACACAAAATATGCTTATGAAAAACAACTATTTTTCAAAACGAAACAGCAGAGACTATAGGGGGAAGGTATAGTTCAAGTGACAGAGCGCGTGCTTAGCATCCACGTCCCTGGGTTCAATCCCTAGTGCCTCCTCTAAAAATAAACTGAATTACCTCCCCCTTTAAAAGGGGGGGGGGGCAGAGACTAGAGGGGCGGGGCTGCTGCAGCGTTACAAACTTCCCTTCTCAGGCTGAGAGCCCAGCCCCCCACCCGCGCCCCGCCTGCCTCCGGCCCCGCCCCAGCCCCAGCCCCAACCCTGGAGCCCGGCCCCACCCCCGCCCCCGCCCCCGCCCCGCCCCCCGCCTCGGCCCCCAACTCCGGGACCCAGCGGGACGGAAAAAGCAGGCGGCGGTCCAACCGCACAGCCCGGAAGGGCTTTGGGGACCCTCCGCTACGCCGCCCACTACGGCGGCGTCCGTGCTGGTGGGCTGGTCCTGCTGAGCGGACGGACCCAGGACTCGAGGGGGCCGCACCGAGGGGCAGGCAGAAGGCAAGGCAGGGGCGGAAGGATGGGTGCAGCCCAGGTGCGCCTGAGGCCACCCTCGACACAGGGGACCCCTCCTTATTTTATCCAATTTACAAATACAGGATGCAGCTCTTCCGAGCAGCTTTGTTTTCAGAGAGCATTCTCGAAATTCAGGGTCATCTTCCCTTCAGATTTGGAATGCTCATTTTTCTTAATTTTCACTTTTTTAGTTGAAGTATAGTTGATTTACAGTGTTTCTGGTGTACAGCAAAGCGACTGAGTTATACATATATATATTCTTTTTCAGACTTTTCCATTATATGTTATTACAAGATGTTGAATATGGTCCCTCTGCGATACAAGTCCTTGTTTACTGCTTATTACTTTTTTAAAAAATACAGTAATCTATGAAGTGCATATAAAGGAGGGTCTCAATTTTTTTCTATAAAACTGATACATGTTCATTATTTTTTTAAAAATTTGTATTTCAAAAAATACAACAAAAATCTCAGTCCCAATCCCTAATTCAGAATATCCAAGTTAACTATGGGTTTCCCACCATTTTTTCCCCCAAGTAAAACTTAAAACTTGAGGTCTTCTGTAATGCATACAATTACTAAACAGAATAATAACTACCGACAGAAAATCCTCACTAACCCGTCATTCAAACTCTACCAGGGATCCAGGCCTGCAGCAAGCACGGGGTGGACCCCATGGGAGCTCCTGAGTGAACACGGGAAGCACGGGACGGGGTCTGGAGCAGTCACCAACAGTGGCCAAGGACAAGCAAGACAGGAGTTGCCAGCCGGCTGTCTCGGTCGGGCCTGGCCACTGCCAAGATCGCAGCCCGGGGAAGAAGTCCTAGGAAGGAAGGAAGCAGCCAAGGAGAGCAGGGAAGGACAGCAGAGGCAAGAACTGAGACCAGGGTGCAAGCAGCAGCCCTGTCGCCCTGCAAGCACATGGGGATGACAGGACAGCAGTGGAGGGGCAGGAGCATCTGGACAGAGGAGCGGGCACAGGGAGTGTGGGTTCCCTGTGTAAGGAGAGGACGTCCAGGGGTGAGGGGCGAGCATGCAGGCTGCTAAGAGACACAGGGCAGCAGCAGCCTGGGTGGTGCTCAGAGCCCCACAGGGGAATGGACGGGGATGGACTGGGGGGACACGGGGGGATGCGGGGTCTCCCTTGGTGGGCAGTTGTAGGGGTGAGGGGGGAGTGTGGGGAGAGGGGGAGAGAGGGAGAGAGGAGGTTGGGGAGGAAGGGGAAACATATTTTTTCATATTAATATTATGAAAATAATATTGGCATTATTCATAATAGCCCCAAAAGTGGAACTAATCCAAACGTCCCTCCTCAGATGAATGAGAAAAGTGTGGTCTCCCCCTACCATGACTTAACTTGACTAAAAGGGAATGAGACACTGACACACAGGAAAGCAGGATGATCCTTGGAAACAGCAACCCAGTCACAAAACATCACACGTTACATGATTCCATTCATATGCAATGTCAAGGATATGCAAACCTACAGAGACAGCCGGGAGACTGGGGGTTGCCAGGGGTTGGGGAGGAGCAAATGGATGGCAAGAGGTTCACGCGGCCTTCTCTCTGCATTAGACAGCCAGAATACCCGACGGGTTACCCAACGAGTTTTGGAAATCCTTCACCCTACCAGGGAGACCGAGAGCGAGCTCCAGGCTACCGTGGGACGACCATGGTGACACACCAGAGGTTAGGTCCAGAAGGGGCATCTGCGGACCCCTGCAAGAACAAAATGCTGGAGTGTGCGTATACATCTTTTGGGGGAGGAATTATAAGAAATTGTAAGGAAGAGGAAGAGCAGAAAGGGAGGTGGAAGGTTACTTTGCAATATGCACCTTTTCTCACCATTTAACTTTTTTGTGTTTTTCTTCTTCTGGACCTCAAATGTGCTAAGAATTCTGGTCATTCCAACTCTGGACATGATGCACTGTCACCCTGAACCATGCTTTCTTCACTTACTCAATTATTCTTAATCGTGTAACAAGGACCCATTAACCCGCCTACCACAAGGAAACTAGGGTCCTGACGAGACTACATCTAACTGTCCACATGGTTTCCCCACCCCTCCTCACCCGGCCTCTACACACCCAAAGCAGCTATTAAAACAGAACCTGTGGACTGCAGCTTCGTAAAAAAAAAAAAAAAAAAGTCCCAAAATTAACAAGCTAATGACAAGTTCATCTCAAGAAAGTACAATTGAACAATAAAATAAATAGAAATGAGAAGGAAGCAGACAATAAAATTGATGGAAATTTCTATTAAAAATACGGATGAGCTTCTAAACAAGGTATCAGCAACTTCAATTCAACTGGAAATAAAGTTAATACTAGCAGGTATTATGGGTGTGTCTCAGGCATGCAAGTGCGACTGAACTTAAGAAAAATTCACAAATGTAGTTCAGAGTAAGATTTTTAAAGATGTAGATTTGGTAAAATTCAATACCCAAGTATGATTTTAAAAACTCAGTAAATTAGGAAGAGGAGAGAATTGTGCTTGTTCTGATAAAGAACACGAAGAACTAATACAGTAAACATCATCCTAAATGGGGAAACATAGGAACCATTCCCTTCAAAATCAAGAATGATCATGAGAAGCAAATAAAAACTAGACAGGGACAGCCACACAGGGTAACAGCAAACGTGGCTCAGTGTTAACATGGGGCACCTGGGTGAAGGGCATATGGAAATTCTGCCTATTATTTCTGTAAGAGTTTTTTAAGTCTGAAATTATTTCAAACAGGCAAGTTCATAAAATAGTAGAAATAAGTAAAACCAAGAACACGGACATTGCTTCCATTCAGCACTGACTGGGAGTCCTAACCAGTACAATTAGACAAGAAATGTGCGGCCTGAGGATCAGAAAGGAAGAAACAGAAATGTTACTATCTGCAGATTATACTGCCTACAGATTACCAGGAGTAACAGCGGAGCTTAGCAAAGGAACTATATGCATACATGAGGTTAAATATTCAGCTAGCTGTCCTGCTACACACCATCACTGAGCAATCGGACATGATAATTAAGGAGAAGTCATACCTCATTTACAGCAGCATCGGACAGGCACAAGTTGTGGAGCCGGCTGGCCCTCACTGGAGTCAAAACCCCCACCCCTGGGCTCTCAGTGGGCCTGGAGCCATTGACACCTTAACCCCATCCCCACTGCAGGACCCTCCGCATACCTCCATTTCTGCAAGATAAAAACACCTCAGTGTGTGTTTACCCTAACAAAACCCATCGCCCCAGGAGACAGCCCGGCTCACAACGCCTCAGAGACAGGCTCACATCCTGCCCTCATCAAAGTCGTAGAGGAGTCCTGTTCAGAGGAGTCCTGACGGATCTTACAGCCAATCAGGGACCAGTGCACGAACTGATCATGCAGCCCCTCCTCCTTACGTGCACATCCCCCGTCCCCCTAAAGAAGACCCTGTGCGCCATCGGGGTCTCGCATGGGCTCCTCTCGCTGTGTGGCACACTGATGCCTGCGACAGCGTCCCTATTAAACTCTCCTGAATGCTTCTCGGTCTCTGGTCACTTTACCAACCCGAGCATCACTGTCACCGGCCTGCTTGTGCCCACACCACCAGTTACCTAGAACTAAACCTACAAAAGATGGTACAACCTCTGCAGGAAAGTACAATTTGACTGAGTTTGTTTTTCTTAACTAAACGAATAGAGAGATTTTATATTCACCAACAAGAAGGCATGATATGGGGGAGATGTCACAGGTTGTCAATTGACCTACAGATTCAATGCAAGTCCAACTAATATCCCAACATCGTTTTTCATGAAATTTGAGGATTCTAAAATTTATGTAGAAGAATAAATGGCCCAAAATACCCAGAATGCTTCTGAGGTCCGTTTCCAGTACTGACGATGAGCAAGGAACTGAGGCGCGGGCAGAGGCGCTGACCAAAGGCGAGAATCCAGAGGGAGTCCCGCACAAGTGGCCCCAGGACGTGCGGTGTCAGGTCCGTGGGGAAAGGAAGACCCGTTCATACCTGAAGCTAAGAAAGAATAATTAAGTGTACGAAAAAAGATGACACCGAATCCCTACTGCTACCATTTATTTTTAATTTTAAATACAAGGAAAGAGCCAACTCCAAAAGAAATAAGGAATTACACGTCAAAAACAAAACTTAAGAGTTAAAACCTACATAAACTTCTAGACTGTGAGATAAAGAGACCTTTCTCAGAACAGGAAAACAACTAATTGTAAAACTAGGAGAATACATGAACAATACCCACAACTAACAAAGAATCAGCACTAAGAACATACAGAGAACTGCAAAATAATGAGCACAAAAACAGACCAACATGTGCGGACGTCCCACAATAAAAGTAGACAGATTCAGTCAGTAAACACGTGGTGGCCAACAGCATTAGTGATCAGGGAAATACCAACTAAGACGGCGGTAAGATGCCATTTCACACACACGCACGGCGGTAAGATGCCATTTCACACACACGCACGTGACCCAACCAAAGGCCGGCCAGTCCCGCTGGGGAGGACAGGGCACAGGGTTTCTGCATTTAGAGGGGGCAGGGGTCCACCGGCACAGCCCCTGGGAACCGCTCCGCAATCTCTCCAAGAGTCGATCATTTACATATCAATGCCTGGGCATTCCACCCCCAGCTTCACACCCAAGAAAGTTCAGAGCACAGAAATGTTCCTAGCAGAAGAGGCCACAATTTTTAAAAAGAGAAAAAAAGAAAAAACCTTGGAAACTAAAATGTCCCTGTGGGAGAGTGGATGAAAAAACTGTTTTTTTCACACAGCGAAAGGTTAGAAAGCAGACAAAATAAACCCATTACAGCAACACACAGCATGAATGAGTCTTAGCAATACCAAGGTAATGAAAAAGAAAATCCCAGAAAATCACTCTTTATGAAATTAAAAACTATTAAAATAGAAATGTTTTAGAAATACAAGTGCACTGCAAGTGTAAAAAGCAGGCGGGGAGACTGATCACGAGGTTCGGAGCAGCGAGTGAGCTCCCCACGCGCGCGGGGGTGTGTGTGTGCGTGCGTGCGTGTGTGCGTGTGTGTGTGCGTGCGTGCGCGCGCGCGCAGGCAGGCTTCTTAGCTGTGTCAATAGAGGTTATCTGGGTCAGGAAATTAAAAGGGCTTTTCTTTGTATTAATATTAAAAAAAAGCCACTTACATATGTATATTTTTTGTATCACTTTAAGATTTCCTTCATGCAACTTATAAAAACTTACATGGTAATATCTGAGTAGTCATCCAAATATTTATAATGAAAATGTTTGTGTTATGTGAAAAAATACTGGTATTTTGTTTCAATTCAATGACAAACTTATTAGGCCTTAATTTTCAAGGAAGTAACATGACATTAAAATCCGTAAACGCTGAAAAACACCATTAGGAATGCTTTGTAATTTGGACTTGGTAAAACCTTATAAATAGAAAGACAAAAGGGAACAAATTTTAGAAAACAATGAGAAGTATAAAAAAGCCAGTTAAAAATCTACGTACCGGACAGTAACATATACACGTCAAATGCGTAACGCACGTACACACACACATCCGCGTGCAAAGGCGCAGGGAAGTCCAGGAGGAGATTCACTCCCAGCTCAGAGTAAGGCCTAAGCGCAGGACAGGCACACAAGGGACTAGAGGGAAGGGGACGAGGAAAAGGTAACTCTGGATAAATAAGCCAAGTTAAAGGGACAGAGAAACATGGGGCAGCGACCTCAGGTTAGTGAAGGCATCTCTGAAGACTGAACCAGAGCATCTGCCAAGAGCCCAGGCAGGGAGGCTCAGGGGTCCGGGGCGGGCAGGGGTCCGCCCTTCTGACACAGGCAGTGACTTGAGCAAGGAGGAGTGACCCGGGAGTCCTCTTGTTTGTTTCAGTGTTTAAGGGCTCCTCTGGGTTCCAGTAGAGAATGAATCCTACAGGCAAGTGTGAGTGACTGAATCCTGCAAAGGACCCAGAGCAGGGGGTGCGGCTACATCAAGTAGAGAAGGGGTCAGATTCCTACCAGGTGGTTCTCCATCGGGGCACTTCCCCACTAAGATACTTTTTGTCGTCATGACCAGGTAGGGGAGAGTGACTGGCATCACCATCCCACATGGCCCAGGACAGCCCCCCAGCAAAAAGGCTGGGCCATGCCGGCAGGACCACCGCTCGAGGCTGAGAAGCCTGTTGTCTCGGGTTTGATTTCATTCTGTTCACATTTCTATTTCCAGCTCGGATCTCCTTCCATGTGAAGGACTACAGATGTGTCCACACTCAACACCGAGCTCGTGACCACCCAACACCACCCCTCCACGTGTACTTCCTCTCCGTTCACACTCCTGCGGCGCTCAGGCCCCCAACTCCAAGAATCTGACTTCCTCTCTTCCTTGTCACAAATCACAGCTGGTCCATCACTGGGGTCTGCCTTCAAATTACTTCTGGAGTCCAACTACTCAAGACTTCATCCTCGCTCTTCTCTCCCTCCATGTGCACATGCAATTTCTTTTTACATCATGAGTGGTCCCTCTTTAAAACAGATCCCAAATCTGACCTGACCTTTCTTCCCACCCCCTCACTGACCTGGGTCTCCTCGCCTGAGTTGTACAGCCCCCACCTCCTGCGGGCTCCCTGGCTCGCAGCTGCTTCTCAACACGCAGAGAGTGGCCCGGGCGTCCATCCCACCCAGAGAGCCCAGCCCTGCCTCCGTCCCTGCCCTCAGCACACGGTGGCCATGCAGGCCTGCCACCTGCCTTCCCACACCCCATCCAGTCTGCTCTTGCTTGTCCGTGTCCCCCTGGGGTACAAGCCTCCAACCAGCGGGCTCACTGCTTCAGCCAAGGAAGGGCGGGGCACAGGGTGGGCCCCCAGGCTCTTGCTGACTGAGCAGGTGGAGGTGAGGGTGTGTGGACGACCTGTGAACAGCAATCAGAGGTCCAGCAGGACCCCTGACTGCTCCCCTACCTTCGGGTGTGAGTCTAGCCCCTGCTCTGGGCCAGGCCTGGGGCCACAGCAGTCATGGAGAGCGAAGTCCAGCTGAGTACCTCCCACACGTCAGCACAGACCCAACAACCATGCCTAGTAGGAAGATAATATTAAGGGGAAGTTTTGAAACAAGTATCACAACCTTAACTCAAAATGTTCCATGTCCTTCCAGGTTCTCTCCATGTGTGCACGTTTCACCGACCGTGAGCTATGTCAGTTCAATCCTTCCCTCCAATATCCCATTGTGTCCCCGGTCTCCATGACGGCCACATTAGCGGGAGTCCAGCATCCCATCAAGCTGATGCTGCACCAAGCAGTGAACACTTCTCGATCACTGACCACCTGTGACTTTTCAATGCATCATCACTTTGAAAACACTACGAATGTCTTCCTAAGTGACACTCACAGTGAGCTCACCACTCGTTACCACCGAGCCTGAGTGAGCACCCACTGCACAGGGAGCGCTGTCCTCTCTTCAGGTGAAGCCCCATAAATACGAATCCTGGGTCCAGGGTAACAATGGTTCTCGGTCTTTCTGACCAACCTCCACTAGCCAGGCTACCAGCCCAGTGCTCAAACATGTCACCATCCGATTCAGATGCACCCCCTCCCCCAGCCCAGACTTGGACCCCTGAAAGCTCAGCCCCACGCGCAGTTCCCTGCACTTCCCAACTCCAGAGGCATCTCCCAGTGTCTCTCTATCCAGGGTACTGCGCACCTCGGCCCAGGCAGGCCCAATCTGACACCAGGCTTCCGGTCTGTGCTGCCTCCCTGTTCCTATTCTCCAGTCCAGCCCGTCCCTTTGGGGCCCAACCCGTATTACGTGTTAGTCTGCGACTCAGCTGACACCAACAGTCACTCGTGTTTCCTGCATCAGTTACAGGTACGACTCCACTCAGAGGTAATGCGTTTAAAAGAACGCTCAGCACAACCCCTACAGAACCTCAAATGGCTTCCCTGTGAAAAGTGGCAGGTTGACCTTAAAATTCATATGGAAACTTAAGAGACCCACAACAGCCAAAACAATCTTGAAAAAGAAAAATGACTTTGGAGAACTCGCATTTCCCCATTTCAAAACTCCCCACAAGGCTACAGTGACCAAGATGGTGTGGTACCTGCATAAACACATTCATCTGATCCATGAAACGGAATTCGAAGCCCAGGAATAAACCCAGGTATCTGCAGTCAGCTGAATTTCCACAGACATCAAGACCTCTCAATGTGAAAGAAGAGTCTTTTCAACAAATGGTGCTAGGACAACTGGATATCATGTACAAAAATTAACCTAAAATGGATCAAAGATCTAATATCAAAGAGTTAAAACAACAAAACTCTTAGAAGAAAACACAGGCATAAATCTTCATGACCTAGGACTTGGCCGCTGTTTCTCAGATCCAACACCAGAAACACAAGCAACAGAGAAAAATAAACCAAATTAAAAATGTTTGTGCTCCAAAGAACACCATCAAGGAAGCGAACACACCCCACCCCCCAGCCTGGGGAAGATACCTGCCAGTCACGCATCTGACGAGGAGCCTGCAACTACAGGATGAAGGTAAAGTTCTATATTGATTTAGAAGAACTAGCACCGTCATGATGTCCAAGAACAAGAAGTGTCTTTCCACGGCTTAGGTCTTTCGTTTCGGAGTGCTCTACACTATTCCTCATACCAAACGTGCACATCATTAAACTCATCCCAGAATCTTTTACCTTTTGTGTTGTTGTTGTTGTTGTAAATGGGTTACTGTTCTGTATATATGTGAAGGCTGCGGATTTTCATACCTCAGTTTTACATCCAGTTCCTCTACTGAATGATTCAAAAGTCTGCATTTCAGCACCGACGCTCTCAGGTTTTCCAGATATAGTTACCTCACTTACAAACGGTTTTACCACTTATTTTCAAATTTTTTGTCTCTAACAGTTCTCTTGTCTAGTTACACTGTATAATCCCAACAACAAAATGTTAACGATTCGTGCAGATGATAAGCAGCCTAACTGTGTTACTGATCTTGGTGGGAGCACCTCCAGGATTTCCCCACCAAGAGAGACAGACAGATGGATGGGGAGGGAGGGAGGGAGGGAGGGGCGGGTAGATTCGAGACAGACAGACTGCAAGCTTGGAAGCAAGTCCCACCCCAGCTGAACTCAGAACCATGCCCGCTGACATCCCGACTGCAGCCTGTTTAAAGAGACCCTGAGCCGGAGGGCCCAGCCTGGGTTCCTGAGCACAGGACTGGGAGACAATAAACATGACCACACAACTGTGAGATGAACAAAAAGCTGCCAAATTTGAGGGAAACTGCTACACAGCAATAGGTAAGTAAAATAATATCTTTACTAAACTTTGACAAGTTATTTTTTCCTAGGAAAGTCTCCGTATCATCTAGATTTTCACATTTATTTGCCAAGAATTATACAAAATAGTCTCATAATTTTGTTATCCCACAAAGCAAGAAGGTGCTGAAAGACTAATGGGATCATCTTAAAAAAGACACAGGGAACTGGATTCAATCTCTCGTAGTAACCTAAAATGGAAAAGAACATGGAAACGAGTATATGTACGTAATATGTTATGTCTAAGGCATTGTGCTGTACCCCAGAAACTGACACATTATAAACTGACTATGCTACAACTAAAAAAATTTTTAGAAGACATAATATCTTGCCTAAAGGGCTCCAACTGGCCAAATTTGAGATTATCTGACCATCACAAAGAATAAGGATGAAAATACATTATAACATATTTAATAAACACTCTGTAGTAACAGCAAAAGAGTGAGGAGTTCGAAGGAGGAAAGAAAGGTCTTTGTAAAGAAGACTCAGCTAGTGACTGGGAGGGAATGAGACGGCCGGCCAGTGACTCATGAGGAAGGACAGGCACCTGCAGGAGGGGAAGGCCCAGCAGACACTGTCCTCACCAAGCATGGGGGCAAACTGACCTGGGACTCCTGACATGATGGAAAAGTCCCCAGCGCCACCTGTGCAGCAACCTGTCAACACTGCTTCTCCTGAGCCTAACGCCTGATTGTTAAGGACACTGGCCGACAGTCCATGAAATTCCCCGAGTTCAACCACAGCGCTCTGGTTATGTAGGAAGGTCTTTGTTTTGAGGAGACACACACTGAAAATTTAGGGGTGAAGGGTCATGACGTCTGTAACCAACTCTCTAACAGTTCATTAAAAACAACACACACAGCACACAGACGGACCTGGAGACGATCACACTAAGTCAGCCAGAGAAGGACAACCACCACGTGACATCACTTTTACACATGGAATCCAAAATACGATACAAGTGAACTTATTTACAAAACAGACTCAGACACAGAAAACAATGGCTACCAAAGAGGAAGGGGCGGAGGGATAAATTAGGAGTCTGGGATCAGCAGCTACAAACTACTACACACAAAAGCGATGAACAACAAGGTCCTACTGTAGAGCACAGGGGCCCATATTCAGTAGCCTGTAATAACCTATAATGGAAAAGAATCTGGAAAAGAATATACATGTACAACTGAATCAATACGCTCTAGAAACTAACACAACGTGGTAAATCAACTGTACTTCAACTAAAAAGCAACAGATCAAGTCCAACCATAAAAACCACAACAGCAGTGTGTCAGCATGGAAATTCCTCAGCGTTGAGTTCTGTTGCTGCAAACAGCCACACAGCCTCTAGCCAAGGGCGCTAATGAATGACCCCAGGCCCCAACAGCCCCGCAGCGTCCAGCTCAGGGCCTCAGCAGCACCCGGCCGGCCCAGAGACCCGGCTTCCCAGCCCTCAACAGACATAAGGTGGGACGGCTGCCCCAGGAGGCAGGACAGGGTGTGTCTGCAGGCACACGTTGAAGGTAGGCAGGAGGGCAGGCCCTGGTGCACGGAAAGCAGCTGGGAGGCCATGGCGCCCGCAGCACAGGGAGCCAGGGGAGAAGACAGCGGGGCCCCGGTCAGACGCTACTCAAGGCCCCGTCAGCAAGGTGAAGAGCACCGAGGCCACAGGAGGACAGCTCGCAGGGCAGAAACCTTCAGAGCCACCCAGGCCCAGGCAGAGAGCTGGGAGAAGAGGTGGGGAGAAGAGGTGGAGGGCGGGGAAGGTCCCCGGGGAACGGTGGAGCCAGCGGCACCCCTGAGGAGCACGGTCCACAACCGCACCGTCACGTGGGATGAGGCCACAGCAGAAGCTGAGGGGTCAGGTGAGGGGCTGGAGCCTCATCCAGGGCTGGAGGTGCCCACCAGCCCACCAAGCCATCAGTAAGTAGGTCCCCAAACCTGGAAGCTGGCAAAGGTGAGGCAGGGGTCAGCACGGCCCTGCTGAGATGGCTCAGGGGAAGGACGGGCCCTGGCACCTCAATATCTAGATGCTGTGCTCAGGAGGGTCCTGCAAACAAGACCAAGAAGAAAGGCTCAAGGAGGTAGGAAAAACCAGCAGAGTAAGGTGATCTGGAAGCCAAGTGGAGATAACTAATCACTCTTTTTTTTTTTAAATCTGAATGTCAGATGCTGTCAGAGGTCTAGTAAAAAGAAGGCTGACAACTAGCCAATGAATTTGGCTACCCCTAAGTCAATGGTGCCCAGCTCGGAACGGGCTCCAAGGGCAGGCCTGGTGGGTCTAGGAACAGCGAAGGCAGAATGCAGTCAGAATACCTGGGATTTAATGCCCAGAAAGGTAAAGCACTGGAGCACAAATACCCCCATCTCCACAGCCAGAATGACAAGATGTTCAGCTGAAAAGCAGCTGAGACACTCAATGTTCCAACCCATCTCTGGGCCAGGAGGTCTGTGGCCATGCTGGACCGAAACCTAGGCCCAAGGAGGCCTGAGCTTACAACCACACACCTCACAGGGCTGCAGACAGTGCGACAGGCCCCACGCCACCCTGCCTTCTGGCAGCTCTGACCCCCACCAATGCACCCCGACTCGTGCTCTGAGGCCAGGCGGCCACTAGCAGGCTGGAGCTGGCTTCCCAGCGCCCCCTCCCACTCAGAACAGGACCCTCTTCCAGCCTTCCACTAAACCCTCTACCCTCCAGCCCTTTTCCTGGAGAACTGAGCTGTCGTCCTCTCCCCTAAGCTGCAGGACTCTTGTCCCAGATGGTCCAAAGTTCATGCAAACTTGAACTGTCCTTCAGGTTAGAGCAATACTGTCCAAGAGAAACACAGCATGAGCCATAAGTATATTCCAAATTTTCTAGCAATCATGGTAAAAAGTAGAAACAGCAGCAATTAATTTTAACAAATTTTATTTAACCCAATATGTATCCAAAATGTTACCATTTCAACATGTAATCAATATAAACAATTCGTACTCCCCCAAAAAGCAAAATGTCTCAGTAAGTCTCTAAAATCCAGTGCACCTCTCAGTCCAGCGTGGACAGCTACCGAGTGTTCAGAAATCGCGTAGGGCTGTGGCCAGCTTGCTGGAGGTGGCAGCCACCTGTCCACTCCAGTCTGTGCACGTGCAGAAGCCACCCCTGCCCCAAGGCCCTGTCTGGAGTCCGGAGTGAAGACACTGGCGGTCTCGGTCTGCAGTGGGCGCGAGCAAGCAGGAGGCCTTCTCTATCGTGCCAAGGGTCCCGCCATCCCCACTGTGGCTTCCACACCCCACATCCCCTTTAACTTAGCAGGCCTGGAACTGCATCCTCCTCAGAACTACAACCCAGGAACCTCCCCAGAGACCAGGCACCAACCAGTTCTATCATCTGCCACCCAGTTCAGAAGCCAACACACAGAAGACAGTAAGTATTTGTTACAAAAATGAACAAATGTAGGACATATCACTGAATAAATGGTTCCTGTCTACACCTGGAAGCCAGTTAATTCCTAAAGGATTCACCCAAGGACACCGTCCAAAAAAAAACAGACTAATTCTGGCCCCTTCTCCTTTTACATTAAGCAATACAACAGACAGCACCTAAAAGCAGGCCAGGTAAGAGGCGAGGCTTGGAAAACTAACAAAAGGTAAAGCCCTACCTTCACATGGCTTACAGTCTAGTCACTGAAACAACAGTAAAAACTATACAAAGACACCAGTAATCAAAACACAGAGCAAGCACCATGACAAGGGGCAGCGTTCTCTGCAAGCCCAAAGAGCATGTGTCCATCAAAGGCTGGCCTGCTTCTGTACAGCCTGAAAGCGAGGACGGTTTTATGTTTGTAAATACACGTAAAAGTCATGGGCGACTCGCCCCCAGTGCTCACACACACAGCAGAGCCAGGCTCACTTCTCCACGCACGGCCCGTGGCTGCCTCACGCGAGGAGGCAGAGCCCGGCGATGCCGGGCAATCGCACCTGCACAGCCTCATGGCGAGTCCGCCTCACCACCACGCGAAACCAGCGCACGCTCGTCACACGGGGGCGAGAAGAGCAGTGGGGACTTTGCCCAACGCCGTGCTCCTGACCCATGATCACCGCAGTACTGACTCAGAGGCACAGCACAGAGTTTACTGCACAGGCACTCTAGCTGGAATGAAAAACAACAATACACGTCCACATTACAGACAAAGCGCTCATCACAAAGTTCACAACTCACAGGAGAGCAACCATCAGAAGAGTTAGAAAATTCCAAGAAGCTCAACAAACTCCAAGTAAGATAAACTCAGAGATCCTCACTTAGACAAGTCACCATCAAGCTGCTGAAGGCCAAAGACAGAACCCTGAATGCACAAGACAGGTACAGGGCACCCTCAGTAAGATTAATCGCTGACTTCTCGTCAGACAGCAGGAGAATGTCACACAGCGAGGAAAGAAAAAGACTGCAGAGGAGAATCCCCCACACACCAAGCACCTCATAAAGGAAAGGGAACCTACAACATTCCAGGGTAGACAGAAGCCAGGTGTCACCACCAGGCGTTCCCACAAGGAGCATCACGGAAGTCCTTCACCTAAACGTCCCTCTGGACAGCGACACGAACCCACGTGAAGGAGCAACCACCACCAGAAGAGGCGTCTGCATAGGCGAATACCAAAGACAGCGTCGTCCACCTATTTTTAGTTGTAGCTTTTTCCCCTATGTGATTTAAAACACAACTGCATAAAGCAGTAACTGTAAATGTGTGTGGACAGGCATACAATGTACAGAGATGTACTTTGTATGACAGTAACAGTGCAAGAAGGACAGAAGAAATGGAGCTACAGAGGAGCAAATTTTTAACATACTATTCTAATAACACGAGTATAATCCAAATCAGATGGTTATAAACTGAAATATTAAATGGTAATCCCTAGGGAAATAAATAAATAAATAATATAGTAAAACAGTAAGGGAATTAAAATGGTACACTAGAAAATACCTACTTTACATGCACACAAAAGAAACTAATGGAGGAAAAGGGGAGCAAAAAGACAAACACCAAACAATGTAAATCCTACCTTTTCAGTAACTACAATAAATGTAAATGGATTAAATATTCCAATTAAAAAGCAGAGACCGAATAGATTAAAAAAAATACGACCCAAATGTATGTTGGCACACCTTAGATGGAAAGACACTAAGAGATTAAAGGTAAAAGGCCAGAAAAAGACATACAATGTAAATAGAAACCATAAGAGAACTGAAGTAGCTATAGTGATTTCAGACAAAATAGACTTTAAAACAAGAAATACTGCTAGAGACAGAGATGTTTCAAAATGACAAAAGGTTCAGAAAACAGGTAGACGTAACAACATAAATATACACACAACTAACAATAGTGCCTCAACACACACGAAGCAGAACCTAGGAGAACTGAGAGGAAAAGAAAACTCAACAGCAGGAGCTGGAGATTCCACACTCAACTTCTGTAACTGACAGAGCAACTAAAAAGCAGGCAGGACAGAAAGACGTGACACCACGGGCCAAGCCCCCGACACACAGGGACAGCCACCAGATGACTGCAGAGTCCCCATTCTGCTCAGGCACTCATCAAACACCCCCAGGACAGGGTATGATCTGAGACATTTTTTAAAATCTAGCAAATTCAAACAAACTGAAGTTAAAGGATGTCCTCTGACCATAATGGAATCATGTTGAAAATCAACAAAACAGGGAGATCCAGGAAATACCTAGTTAGAAATTAAACATCGTAATTCTAAATAACCCACATGTTAAAGAAATCACAATGGAAAACACAATGTACTTTGAACTGAGAAAAAAGAGAAAACAACATATCAAAACTTAAAGGAAGCATCTTGTCTTGGTCTTCTAGGGCTGCCATAACAGAATACCATAAACTGGTGGATTAAAATATCAGAAATTCATTGTCTCCCAGTTTTGGAGGCCAGAAGTCCAAAATCAAGGTGGCAGCTGGGCAGTGCTCTCTGCTGGCCCCAGGGGAGCCACCTTTCTTGCCTCTCCAGCTTCGGTGTCAGCCAGCAACCCCTGGCATCCCTTGGCTTGTAAAGACATCCCTCCAGTCAGGTGTGTCTTCACCTCGTCTTCCCGCTGTGCAGCTCTGTGCTCACAAGGCACTCTCCTCTCTGACGCTGACACCAATCACACTGAATTAGGGGCCCACCCTCCTCAAGGACAATCTCATCTGAACTCATCTGTAAAGACCCAATTCCCAAATAAGGTCACATCCTGAGGTCCTGGGGAGTCAGGACTCCCAATGTACCTTTTTGGGAAACATAATTCAACCCATAACACAGATAAAGAAGCACTTTGAGGGAAATGATACAGCTTTAAAACTTCTATACCAGAAAAGAACTCAAGCCAATATACTAAGCTTCCACCTTGAGAATCCAGAAAAAGTCAAAATGAAACCCAAAGCAAGCAGAAGGAAGGAAATAAAGATCAGAGTAGAAGTAAATGAAAGAGAGACTAGAAAAACAAGGAATATCAACCAAATCAAAAGTTACTTCTTTGCAGCTTCAACATAACTAACAAACCTTTGGCTAGACTGACCAAGAAAAAGAGAGAGAAGATTCAAACTACTAAAATCAGGAATGAAGGAGGAAATACTACTACCCATTCTCTAAAAAATAAAAGATTATAAGGAAATGCTACAAGCAACTGTATGCCAACAAAACAGATCCCCAAGTGAAATGAACAAATTCCTAGAAGGACATAAAACACCAAAAATGACTCAAGAATAAAAAGAAGTGGGCAGGGATAGCTCAGTGGTAGAGTGACTGTTTAGCATGTGCAAGGTCCTGGGTTCAATCCCCAGTACCTTCATCAGTAAACAAATACATAAACCTAATTACCTACCCCCTCAAAAAAAAAAAAAAAAAAAAAGAAAAGAAAAAGAAAAAGAAAAAAGAAATCCCACCTATAAAAAGTGTAGATCAAATTAATAATCAAAAAAACTTCCAACAGAGAAAAGCTCAGAATCAAACAGCTTCACAGGTGAATTCTACCAAACATTTAAAGAACAAGTAACACAAGTCCTTCACAAACACTTTCACAAACAGAAGAGAATACACTTCCCAACTCGTTCTATGAAGCCAGTGTGCCACCAGCCACAAAAAGACATCACAAAAAGAAAACCACAGACCAATATGATATCACTCATGAAAACAGACACAAAAAGCCTCAAAAAATACTAGCAAGCCAAATGCAGCAAGATGTAAAGAGGATTCAATACCATAAGAAACTGGATTTACTGCAGAAACACGGAGCTGATGCAGCACATGAAAATCAATGCAATACACCATATTAAGAAAATAAAGGAAAAAAATCATATGATCATCTCAACCGATGCAGAGAAAGCATTTAACAAAATCCAGTATCTCTTTCTGATAAAAGCACTCAACAAACTAGGAAGAGAAGGGAGCTTCCTCAAACTGATACAGGGCATCTACAGAAACCCAAGGCCAACATCGTACTGAGTAAAGAAAGGCTGCCACCCCTAAAAACAAGAGTTGAGACAGCGTGGCCACTCTCACCACTTCGATTTTTTCTTTTTTACTGAAGTATAGCCAGTTTACAATGTTGTGTCCATTTCTGGCACACAGCATAATAGTTCAGTCACACATGTGCATACACATACTTGTTTTCTGTTCTTTCTCACTGTTAAGTTCCTACAAGGTATTGAATATAGTTCCCTGCACTATACAGAAGAAATCTGCTTATCTGTTTTATATACAGTAGTTAGTATTTGCAAATCTTGGACTCCCAATTGATCACCTCCCACCCACTTTCCCTCCTGGTATCCATAAGTTTGTTTGCCTTGTCTGTGACTGTTTGTTTTGTAGATGAGTTCATTAGTGTCTTTTTTTTTTTTTTTAAGATTCCAAATGTGAATGACATCATACGGTATGTTTCTTTCTCTTTCTGGCTTACTTTGCTTACAATGACGATCTCCAGGTTCATCCACGTTGCTGCAAATGGCATTATTTTATTCTTTTTTATGGCTGAGTAGTGTTCCAATGTATATATACACCACAACGTCTTTATCCAGTCATCTGTTGATGGACATTTAGGTTGTTGCCATGTCTTGGCTATCATATATAGTGCTATGAACACTGGGGTGTATGTATATTTTCGAATTAGAGTTCGCTCCAGATATATGCCCAGGAGTGGGATTACTGGATCTTAGGATAAGTCTATGTTTAGTTTTTTGAGGAATCTCTACACTGTTTTCCACAATGGCTGCACCAAACTGCATTCCCACCAGCAGTGTAGGAGGGCTCCCTTTTCTCCACATCCTCTCCAGCATTTATCATTTGTGCACTTTTTAAGGATGGCCATTCTGACTGGTGTGAGGTGATACTTCATTGTAGCTCTGACTTGCATTTCTCTGATAATTAGCAACATTCAGCATTTTTTTCATCTGCCTATTAGCCATTTGTATGTCTTCATTGGAGAATTGCTTGTTTAGGTCTTCTGCCCATTTGTGGATTGAGTTGTTTGCTTTTTTTGTTATTAAGTTGTATGAGTCACTTCACTACTTCTATCCGACATTCTTCTGGAGGCTCTAGTTATAGTAATTAGGCAAGAAAAAGAAATAACAGGCATCTAGATTTGAAAGGAAGAAATAAAACTACCTCTATTCCCAGACAACACGATCTAGTATGTGGAAAATCTGAAGGAACCCACAAAAAAGCTATTAGAGCTAATAAATAACCTCAGTAAGGTCATGTGATACAACATCATTGTACAAAAATCAATCGTATTTCTATACACTAGCAATGAACAATGTCAAAAATGAAACTAAAAAACAATTTTGTTACAAAAGCATCAAAAAGAATACTTAGAAATATATTTAACAGAAGTGCAAGATTTATACTTGAAAACATTGTCAAAACAAGTTAAAGACTTAAACAAATGGAAATATACCCAGTATTCAAGAAAGACTTAATATTAAGATGAAAATACCCCAAATTGATCTACATATCTAACACAACCCCTATCAAAATCCCAGAAGGCTTTTTTGCAGATATCAAGCTGTTCCTAAAATTTATAAGGAAATATGAGGGTCTCAAATGAGCCTTAAACATCTTGAAAAAGAAGAACGAAGCTGGGAAACTCACACTCCCTCATTTATTTTACTTACTACATAGCTACAAAAATCGAAATAAGATAGCACTGGCAGGACTGACAGAGATCAGTGGGACAGACCTGAGAATCTAGACATAAGCTCAACATTAATGGTCAACTGATTTTCAACAATGATGCCAAAACAATTAATTCTATGGGGCATGAACAGTCTTCAGCGAGCAATGGTGGGCCAGCTGGGTAGCCACAAATAAAAGAATGAAGCTGTGCTCTTACCTCATATCATATACAAAAGGTAACTCAAAATAGAGTAAAGACCTAAACATTACAAAACTCTTAGAAGAAAACAAACTTCATGACATAGATTAGGCAAATATAACACCAAAAGCACAAGCAACCAAAGGAAAAAATAGAAAAACTGAACTTCCCCAAATTAAAACCTTTTGTACGTTCAAGGACACCATGAAAGAAAAATTAGAAAGTGAAAAGCCAACCATAGAATAGTGGAAAAAATTTTTTGCACATCATATACCTAGTAAGAGACATATCCAGAATACATAAAGATCTCCTACAAGTCAATAATAAAAAGACAAGCAAATTAAAAATGGATAAAGGGTTTGAATAGACATTCCTCCAAAGAAGATATATGAATGACTAATAAGCTCATAAAAAGCTCCTCAACATCCCTGACCATCACTGAAATGCGAAGTAAAACCACAAGGTACCATGTCACACTCACTAGGATGGCCACCATAGAAAAGACAGACAATGACAAGTGTTGGCCGGGATGGGAAAAACTGGAACTCTCGTACACTGCTGGTGGGAATGGAAAACAGGGCAGTCACACGTGGAAAAGTTTGATAATTACTCGAACAGTTAAACACAGAGTCACCATCTGACCCAGCAATTCCAACACTAGGTACACAGCCAAGAGAACTGAAAGCAGAGGTCCCCACAAACACTCAAATACTCATGGCAACATTATTCATAATAGCCAAAAAGTTGAAGAACAGAAACAAAATGTGCTGGGCCCACCAACAAAACTCCCTTGGCCACAAGAAGGAGTAAGGTACCGACACATCCTACAACACGGATGCCCCTGAAAACACTGTATTAAATGGAAGAAGACAATCACAACCACAGTCACACACGAGCCCTCCAAGCAGGTGACTCCAGAGACAAAGAGCCAGCTGGTGGTTGCCAGGGGCGGGGGAAGGGAAGGGCGGGCGGGACTGCTAACGGAGACGGGTTTCTTTTCAGGGTGACAGGAATGTTCTGGAATTAGACAGTGGTGATGGCTGCTCAACTCTGTGAATACAAGAAAAGATATAAAATAGTGCACTTTACAAATGGGAAGTTTATGCATGTGACCTACAGTTGTTTAAAAAATCATATATGCTCCTGGACTGCTACTGGAAGTTGGCAACGCCCATCAGCATGAAGACATTCTCAAAGATAAAATACAGAAAACCGTTATCACAGACCACAGTCACAGATGAGCATTTCCTATAGACTTTGATGACAAGGAGCCAACTCTGAACCCAAATTAGGCAAAACATCCGTCCAAAAATTCCGTTCTTCTGATTAGTAGATCCGTTATCGCCAACGAGGAAAAAAAAGCAGCCAATTATTAATTTTATATTTTTACTTTCATCAATAAAAAATTATGAAATTATCCCTAATTTTGCTTTTGGTGCAGTAAGCCTAAAATATTTACTATCCAACATCTGCAGAAAGATTTGGACCTCTGGAACAAACCATGTCTGCAGCTGACCTGAGTAGGTCTGTCCTGTCTCAGTGCATGGCACCACCACCCACTCTGCTGCTCAAGCAGAACCCAGCATTTAGCCCAGGCCTGGGCCCCAGGAACTGTCCCAGAAAGGACCACCACCCACCTTCTCCAGGACTGGCAGCCCCCCTCCACTGCTGTCCTTACACAGCAGCCCACAAGACCTTCACAACGTGCACACCTTGTCCCTTCACCCCTCCGCAGAACTCTGCCCCTGGCCCCAGGGCAAGCACAAGAATCCTCACAGCTTCTACTCACTGGGCCAGCTACCTCAGCGCTGGACCAGCTACCTCAGCGAGCTCCTAGAGCCACATTACGCTACACCCTAGGAGGATGCTCAAAGAAACACCCACAGAACGCTTAAGCTAGCGGTCTCAAACGTTAATACTCATGACTGCTCAACTGTTCACAATTCATAAGGTTTGTTCACACACCCCGTCTCGCCTGACTCTAAAAATCACAGAGCAGAGCACGCTGCCCTCCCCCACCGGGCAGGACTCTGCTCCCCGCCACGCCCCGCTGTGCTTCCCCCGTGGAGACTCAGGCTTCACCGGGCACACTCACCTTCTCTGCATCCTCCAGAATTAGAGTGGACGGTTCCTTCTTCCCAATGACACCGCCAACGCCCTCTCCGTGATTTGCTCCTGACCCCCAAACGTCCCCCACAGCACCTTCCCTTGTGCTGGGCAAGTGGGAAAGTCACCAAGTGTCTAGAGAGCACAGTCCCTTCCAGATGCAGATGATGCTAAGATTAAGTCAGATAAAGAAGAAAAGTGCTTCCCGAGCTTCAAGTCAGGTCCGCACCGTCCACACCAAGGGTCAGCTGTCAGTGTTCAACCACGCACCCCCAGCAGCCACCAAGAGTGGTTGCCTGTCCTCCTGCACCCTTCCTTCAGTCTCCTCTGCCGGCTGCTCGTCCCCTCAGTGTGACCTTGAGGGCTGGGCTCCACAGCCCGCTTCTGCACCAAGGGCAGGCCTGGCCTCTCTGTGGACATAACTCCTTCCATCTGGCTCAGCGTTTACATCTGAAAGCCCAGCAGGCACCCGTGCTCTGGGCTCTGTAACCGGCACCTGCGCTCTTCCAGTGCGCATTTCCTTCACCCTCTCCCACCTCGCTGCTCCTCCTTCCCATGCACACTGAGTCTCACCTCTTCTGAGCACCTCAGCTCTTCCCACCCCCGTCCGAGCCCCATCGCTTACCCGACTCCTCCAACGTCTTCTGACGGTCCTCCCGTGCTGTGCCCGCCCCTGCCCAGCGCCGCGGCCGCAGCGGTCCACCCCTCAACCCCACGCCCTCCGGCGTTGCCCGTCCACTCGGAGGACGAGGCCTTACCCAGCCGCCCCTCCTCATTCCCTCTCTGCCCTCCTCATCTGCACGGTGCCCTGGCCTTCTCCAGGGAACAGCCGACTCGCCTCTGTCCTCAGCTCACCTGTAAGGCCAAATGAAGGCCTGCCGGACAGGCGAACCAGTGGAGCAGGTAAGGCACTCACTGGACACCCACCGCAGGGCAGGAGAGCGCTCTCTAACTGCAAGGGCCCTGCTGCCCCTCCACGTGCCAAGCTGCCTACCCAGTCTTCTCTGGAACTACCGGAAGGCAGCACTTCCTGCCGAGTGTTAATAACCCTGGGTGTCACACAAGAGCAGCATTCCAGGAAGGAGCACACGTGACCCCCGCCAGGGCCAACACGCCGACGCCCTCAACACGCTCTGAGACAGCTCCCACATATTCCAGGGTCTAGAAGTTCTCATCCTGATCTTAAAATCCATGCCCCGAAGTTCTGTGCCCACTAACTGCTCACGCGTCAGTCAGCACAAGACAGTTCTGAAGAGGAAGCCGGCCGAGCCCGCCACGTGAAGTCTGCCTTGCCAACAGCCTTACGACAGCACTGCCACAGAGGCTCATGCCAGGCAGGCAGCATCCTGCGCATGCACATTCCACCCTAAGGAAAAGACGCAGAGGGCAGACGGGCCTGCCTCTGTCCTCCCGCCTGCTGACCAGCCCTGAAGTGTCAGTGGTGAACAGAGTGGCCCTGCCTTCCTGTGGGCAGGGGAAACCCACCGAGTGCTCCTCACTCCTGCATCCTGCTGGGCCCCAGCACAGAGCACAGGGGCCGTCTGGGTTCCCTGGCCTCCACCACATTTCCAGGGGAGGGCCCCTGCCACTTCCTGGAAGCAGCCTCCATCCTGGCCCCCAAGCACCCTGAACACCCTAGTTCTCTGCCCAGCAGACACACACGCTCCTTCAGGTCCTGCCCAAGCAGCCCTCCCAGCGGAGTTCTTGCTCACCCCTCAGACAGACTGAAGCCGCCCCGCATCCAGCACCTCTGGCCAGCATGACAACGCACACGCTTCCTGTCACCTGACCCTTCTGGAACAGCGTTCTGCCAATCCACCCACAGGTGCCAGTGCACCTAGGTAGTGCCAACCACCCAGAGATCTGAACCAGGAAGGGGAAGCCACCCCAAATCTCAGCTCAGCAAGCTGCATGACGGCGGACGAGACCAAAAGGAAGGACTGCGTACTTGGAGGAGAGAGTCCCTACAGCAGCACACGCAGGAGGGCGCTACCCTCAAGCAGGGCTTTACACCAGGCCTCCGCACACACTGCACGGCCACGCTGCCCTGCCTTCCCCACACACACGGGCAACAAAGGCCACGGACGAGGGCCCCGCAGCTTCTCCGCCGCCACACTGGGCTCCTTGAGAGCAAGACCCAGGCCATCTTCCAGAGCAGGTGCTCAGCAGAAACATCTCTGCCACAGAGGGGAGCGAGGCAGGGGACAGCTGAGAAGGAGACTGGAAGGGGGAGGGCACAACGCAGCGGTACAGCGCATGCTTAGCATGCGTAAGGTGGTGGGTTCAATCCCAGGACCTCTGTTAAAAATAAATAAATAAACCTAATTACCTCCCGCACCTCCCCCAAAAAGAAACTAGAGTCCACCTGATTCTGTTACACACACAAACTTTACAAAGCAAAATCAAGTGATCTGAAACAAAAGAAACTAGAAACAGAAAGGACAAGGGACAAGGCTAGCCATATCTAAACCTGTGTCTTGACTACACTAGGTATGCATGGTGACCGAACAGTTCCCAGCAGATGGGGCAAAAGCACACAAGTAGCAACTGAAGCAGAGAAAAACAAATGAGCAGTCGGGTGCTGCCCTGCCCAGAGCTCCCAGGACCCGCTGTGAACAGGCGCCCAGAGGAGCCCAGTGCCCGTGGGCAACCTGCTGCCCACAGCCTGGGCAGTGCATCTACGAGCCACAGGAGGGCCGTGCGCCTCCTCCCACCCTAGTTTGCACCTAAGACAGCTGAAGGGTAGGAAGCCTAAATCTGACTGCTCCTCTTTCAAAGACGATGTGCTTGTCTGCTATTCTTTACTCTAAACTTCAGACTGTCTGCGCAGAACACGGGCAGTACACCTTATCATCTCCTTTTTCTCCTCCGTGAAATGGAGATACTGGGATAATAGCCCCATCTGATAGGGAGGCTGGGAGGATAAGCCAAAGCCCCACGTTTGGCACCCGGTAGGGTGCGTAACTCATAAGACACTCCAGGAAAACTACCAGACGTTATCGGAACTGCCGCACTGCTGGGTCCCAACAAAAGCCCACTTGTAAAGGTCAGAGTGCATCCACATGAGCAAACAGGACACTGGCAGGGCCGCCAACGGGAGCCGTCCAGCCACGTGAGATTCACCTCCAGAAGACGAGCGGAC
Source organism: Camelus dromedarius (assembly GCF_036321535.1). Classification (NCBI taxonomy): domain Eukaryota; kingdom Metazoa; phylum Chordata; class Mammalia; order Artiodactyla; family Camelidae; genus Camelus; species Camelus dromedarius. The sequence goes on along the minus strand of NC_087445.1, from coordinate 78,709,615 downwards.
TCCATCCCTGACGGCACATGAGACGGGCCCCAGGAGCATCACCCAACGCAGCGCTCCAAGCCGCCCCACCATCCGACATGTCTGCCAAGCAAAAGTCCACTGCTGAAAATTCCAGCAGCCGCCCCCACATCTGAAACTGTCTCACAGGAACATACACCTTGGCTGGATCACAGGAATCAGCCTGCTCTGCACACTCCGCGCCACCCCAGCCCTACCTGTCTGGACAAGACCCCTCCCAAGGGCGCCCAGGGCACCCAGGCCAGGTGTGCTTCTGCCATGGCCGCGGCACTCTCTCTGCCAGAGCGGTCCTCGTAAACCCCAGCACTGTGCCAGGCACATCGCAGAAGACCAGACGGCATCTTGGAGGAAAAGACTGGAGGAGGAGGAGGGCGCGACCATCTACACACCTGCTATGTGCGAGGTCCCTGGCCTGTGTTGTTGCCACAAGGCCTGGAGGAAGGGATGACAGTCCCACGCAACAGTCAGGAGCTGCGTGATGGGCCAGAGGTAAACAGTGAGGCTGGTGGGCAAGCACCAACTGTCTGGCAAACAACTGTGGCCTCAACATGACACCTGGTTTAGCTGCTGGGCTGACAACCACAATGTCACCAAGCTGTGGGCTGTAAAACCCGACATTACCCATTACATGGGGGAAAACTGCCCTTGCAGGTGGACTGAACAAATCTTCAACCTAAAGAAAACCTCGCCAGACTTCATCTAGTGATGTAGTGATCAATGCTGACAGCAGCCAATATTAACAAGTTACCACGAAAAAAGTCATCTACAGCCTCCCAGATATGGTTTTTCCTCATTTACGGCAAAAGTTGCACTGAAGTGCAATGAGTAAAGGATGTCTATAAAATGATGCTGGTTCAGGTGGACAATCATAAAGAAGACAATGAATCCTAATTCCTACACCTCATGTTATACAAAAAAAAAAAAAAAAAGATTCCAGAAAGTGCAAACTAAACCCAAAGGAAGCAGAAGAAATAATAAAGCTTAGAGGAGAAATGAAATGAAATGGAGAACAGAAAAACAGAATATCAATAAAAACAACAGTTGATTCTTTGAAGAGATAACAAAATTGACAAAACTTCAGCTCAACTGACTAGGGGGTAGGGGAGAAGGTAAAAGAAGCCAAGCCCTAAGCAGATGGAGGACACCGTGTGTCACGTCACAGACTGGAAGACCGACCATCACTAAGATGGCAATACCCCCAAAGTGATCCACAAAATCAGGGCAATCCCTATCAAAATCCTAGAAGGCTTTCTGCAGCTATGGACAAGCTACTGCTAAAATTCACACGGCATTGCAAAGGGCCCAGGAGCACAAGAACAGAGGTGGTGGACCCACACTCCCAGGCTATAGCAGTCAAGATGGTGCTGGCTAAGGACAGTCACGTCAGCAGCGTGCCACAACCAAGAGGCCAGAGACAAGTCCTAATATTTACGGTCAAGTGGCTTACAACAGTGTCGAGAAATCCAGTGAGGGAAAGAACAGCCCTTTCAGTGGTTTAGGACACCTGGATCTCCACTCGCAAAAGAATGAAGCTGGACCCCCTACCTCACACCACAGACAAAATTTACCTCAAAACGGATCACAGACTAAAACATAAGAGCTGAAACTATAAAACTCAGAAGACAATACAGGGGTAACTTCCTAACAATGGACCTGGCAACAGACTCTCAGATATGAGACCAAAAGTGCTAACAACAAAAGAAGAAAATAGATAAATTGGGCTTCATCAAATTAAAAACATTTGCACTTCAAAGAACACTACCAAGAAAGTGAAAAGACAATCTATGGACTGGGAGAAAGTATTTCCTAATCACACGTCTGTAAGGGATTCGTATCTACAACCTCCAACACACAAAACACATTTACAACTCGCCACAAAAAGACAAACAACCCACGTGAAATGAGCAGAGGACTTCTACAGACATTTCTGTAAAGATATACGAATGGCAAATAAGCACATAAAAAATGCTCAACATCACTAGTAATAGGGGAAATTCAAATCAAAAGCACACCAAGATACCATACCACAGCCAACAGAATGGCTATAGCCACAGTTAATAACAGGTGTTGGCAAAAATGTGGAGAAACTGGAATCCTCATACCCTGCTGACAGGACTGTGAAATGCCACAGCTGCTGGAGAGACCCGTCTGGCATTCCCAACCAGAGTTACCACACGCCCAGCAATTCTACTCCCAGGTACACACCCAAGAGAAATGAAAACATCTGTTTATACAAACACTTGTTCATGAATGTTCACAGCAATACTAGTCAGAATAGCCAAAAAAAGGAAGTAAATGATAAATGGATAAACAAAGCACAGTAAATTTATACAATGGAATACTATTCACCCATAGAAAGGAATAAAATATCTACCCACCAGCAGCAAAAAAAAAAAAAAAGCTTAAAATAGGCACATCCCAAAAGTGTCTCAACAAAATGACCAAAAAGCATACTAGTCCTTAATATCAATAGTCATCAGGAAAATGCAAATTAAACCACAGCACACACCTACCAAGATGGTGAAAAGAAAGATAGACAAGACCAAATGTTAGCAAGGACTTACAGCAACGGCACTTCTCACTTACAACGTGGTACAGCCCCCTGGGTACATATGCCCGTTCCACAGCTCAACACGCCCACTCCTAGGCACACACCAACAAAACACGTACCTGTATTTACCAAAGACACATGTAAGAACGTTCACATCATCTTTCTGAGTATCCCAAAACTGGAAACAACTCAAGCGCACCGCGGTATGTTCAAACAGAGTACTACGTGAAATGAGAGTGAGCACACCACCACGGCACGCAATGGCACAGATGCGTCTCAGAGACACAGTGCTGACAGGAAGGAGGCAGATGTGAGCACACACCGCATGTGTCCTTCAAACCAACTGCAGAATCAGGCAAAACTAATCCACGTACCAGAAGGTGGGACAGCAGTTACCCTGGGGCAAGTGCAGGGCAGACTGGAAAGGGCACAAGGGGGCTTCAGTGCTTCTGGTAAAGCTCCCTGCTTGACGGAGGTACTAGGAACACAGAAGACAACATATACGTAACATGGGCATGTTTCTGTGTATCTGTCACACAAAAAAAATAGCCTTCAGGCTTTGGTTAAATGTCCTATTGCTATGGAGTCTGGTTAAGACGTGGTGACAGAACCACGGTGCCAGCCTCCAGCAGACCATTCCTGTAAGAGAAGGGAACAGAGGGCAGACTGAGCCAGAGGTGGGGGACATCTGACCACTCACTGGCCCAAAGGATGACCATAACAACTGGCATCTTGTTCCACCCTAGTGCTCAAGGGGTTCACAGAGCACAGGCAGGGACGAGGAAGCAACCAAGACTTCCTGGGCCCAAATGCCAGCCTCAGACCTGATGCGGGAGAGGACTCCAGGAGAGAAATCACCTTAACAAGCAGCTCAGCAAACAAGTGTTAAACCCCTCAGCCTCTCTCAGTCCAGCACTTACTGGAAGGTCCCTGGGTGCTGGAGTCTCAAGAATCTATCCTTCCTTTTCACGTGAGCTGCACCTCCTGATCACTAAGCGGTTCTTCTGCGTCTGAGCATTCCAGCTAAGAGATAAAGAAAGGCTGCCACACCACCCCTAATGAGTTAATGATTCTGAGCAATGAATATCATGACTGTTAACATCACAGAGCCAGAGGATCAGACTTACTCCGTCTGGTAAAAAACTTAATACCAGTTATGACATATTCTTGCTAAAAAAAATTTTTAAAGGCAAACCTACCTCAGATGGGGCCTCCAGCCAGGGCAGTCTAACAGAAAGATGGCAGCCACAAGCATGAGCTATGTGAGTAACTTTTCATTTTCTAGTAACCACATTTTAAAAAGGAATTAGAGGGGCGCGGTGCAGCTTAGCAGTACAGCGTGTGCTTAGCATGAGCAGGGTCCGGGGTTCAATCCCCAGTACCTCTACTAAAAACAAATTAATGAAAAAATAAATAAGTAAACCTCATTACCCACCCCCAAAAAAACCGTAAAGAGGAATTAGAAACACAAATATTTTATTTAACCTAATACACCCGAAAGATTACATTTCAACATGCAAACAATATTTTTTAAAGTATTTTCAGGACACTGTACAGTCTCTTTTTCACACTGAGTCTTGGAAATTCTGCGTGCAGCTTGCACTGGCAGCACACCTAAATTCACACTCACCACGTCTCAACTGCTTAAGAGCCACGGGGCCAGCCACTCACAGACTGGAAAGCAGCAGCTCCAGGTCTTAAGGGTCCACAGTAAGAAGTACAGGGGACAAAGGGACATTTAAACAACATCATGGGACTGTAATCCACAAAAATCAAGGTTACAGGGAACTCTGGGACAAATGAACCATTATCTTCAGACTTAATTGCAAAAGAAAACTGAAAACATGGAAATTAATGTTCTGAGAATTGAGAGGTATCAAGGGCAATGAATAGACCGTATTTTGTCCCTAATTTGAAATTAAATGAGAAATCCGAACAGCGACTGTGTATTTACTGCCTGAAATATTTACATTAACTGAAATATTCACAGATGAACTATACCTAAGAACGGCTTCAAAATAAATACCTGCGGGGTTGGAAAGAGGCCACGAGGAGGTAACCGTGGATGCCGGGGGCAGGTGTGCGGGGCTCACTCCACCACGTCTGCTTCTGAGCAGGCTTGAGAAAGCTCCACAACAAAAATTCTAAGATATCTCCGTATGTGTTTGCCTTATAAGCCCGATAATTATGATTCTGGTAGCCCGCCAAGAGAAGAGCTGAGTGGCTAGTGGACAAAGAAGGGGGATGTTTCACTTTATCTCTTTGTACTTACTGAATTCTGAACCTGAAAGCAACACATCGACTCAAAATAAATGTAAGCAAATATACCTTAACTCGATCCATGGGTCTCTGCCCCCCCCCCCCCACCTCAAGGCCCAGCCCGTTCATGGGTCCCTGCATCCACTCTGGGTTCTTTCCATCCACTCTGCCCACAGCAGCCAGGGTCATCTTCCTAAAATATAGATCCACACCTAAAAGATTTTGATGATCGTCCACAGCATTCAGGGGACTCCCAACTCGCTTCTACGGCGACGAGGCCCTCGATGACCCAGCCCTGCCTCTCCAGCCGCACCCCCAGCCACTCGCCCCTTCTGACCCAGTAATGCCAGCATGCACCAAAGGACACAGACTCACCCAATTCACAACCCAGGAAACGGGGACATCTATAAAACAAACACCACGCGGCTCTGAAAAGTGCTCAAGTTCAGACATGGAAGCAGTGAGCTGGAGCGTGGACAGCAAGCGCTCGCCACCCACGGCCTCGCAAGTGCGAGCGCACGCTCTCAGACGACGCAGAAACAGACACATGACAAACATTTGGCATTCTTAGGTTTCAACTTTCTAAACTTGCTAAAACGCCTCATTTTTTCTAAAGTGCACAACTACACCTTGTCATTCCACCTCATGACCGACCTTCTCTAAGACCGGGACTAACCTCTCTTCCTCAGGGAGCTCCCACAAGTCTGCCTGCAGCACCCACGGCAGCAGCGCAGGCCTCTTCTTGTTTACTTTTCACTGATTCCACCTCGTTTCCTGCTTGGTAATATCTGCTCTATTACACTCGTAGGTTTTGTGACGTCAGAGACCAATCTCATAAACTTGCGTGTCCTCTTACACAACACCTAGAACAGCTCTTCATAAACAGAGACTGCTCAACAAACGCTTACAGAACCCCGGGAAGAGAGTTTTCAATATACTCCGATCAGAACGTACAAACCTATTAATAGTGGGATGCAGAAAGCAGTCCAAAAACTTTTCCAAAATAAAATATCAACTGACAGTGATCTTACTGAGAAAGTGACTTACTTACGAAGACACCACAAGAAAAACAAAAAGCCACCTTTGAAGAGTTTAAATAACCACTTCAACTTTTGTTTTTTAAAATCCAAAACCTTTGACGATTTGGCAGTTTTTCTAAATAAGTGAAAAAAACCGTAAGTTAAAAAAAAGTGGGACAGTAAATGGAAGAACTTCTCAACTCTGGAACTGACACTTTTTGCATCACAACTGCGGTACACCAAAGTAACCGGGCTCCAGCAAGTACCCCTGCGTGATATGCTGAGTGAGCAACGTAAATCAGAGCCAAGCTGCCCACTCACTGTGAGACAGAAGCCGCCATCAAACAAGGCAAGTCCCGTGAAATGGCAAAGAACAGGAAGTTCCTAAAGAGACAAGCCCAAAATATGGTTCCCAGAAGCTACACTGTTTTCAAAGAGAAACTCAATAAAGTGTGGTCAAACCTACAAAGCAGTTTTGTGAAATGACAGGAAGCAGAAGCAGGAAATGGGGCTCCAGCCCCACTGTGGCACTGACCACACATGGGGTCTAAGCTGCCCTCAAATATCCTTTCAGCCATCAGGGCTGAGGCACATTTACTGCCCCTACTAGACCATCAGGAAGGACTCCAGGACCTGCGCTGGCTAAGAGCCAGAACCACGCACCTCACAGTACAAACCCAAGATGGGCAGCCCTCTGCACAGGACTGCACGCTCTTGGCATGGGTGACAACATGCTTCTGGAGATGTGGAATGAACGCTGCTGCTCTCTGGATGGCAGAGGAGGCTGTCCACCCTCTCTCATGGAAGGTCAACCAAGGACGAGAACAGGAAAGAGCAACGTCAACTCCACCCAGGGAACACTTGAAACCCCACAAAGATGGGGGAAGATGGAGAACGTAGGAACCCCGAATCACTCCACAAGGCAAGAGGGGAGCCCGAATGAGGGGTCACTGCTGAGGAGTAGGCTGATTGGCCCCACCAGACCATGGGACGTCTCAGAAGAGGGGGTGACGCCAGGGACTAGAGAGGGCTGTGGTGGAAAATCCACGTAAGGAACGCTGGACTTTTGGTCCCCAGGCCCCACCCACCCACTCAGACAAGCACTCTTTTATGGCCACGAAACACCAGTTTAGCTCTGTAAAAACTCCACCAGAAATGCCCCACACCTCGGGAGAGCAGCACAAAGACACGCAGGAGCAGGCTGCTTGACTGAGTCGGGGGATGAGGCAAGGCTCTTGACGGAACCCCGGAAAGAGCGTCCTCTTCCCTGGCCTTCTCCCGGCCCGACTGCCAGGGGGACCAACAGGGCAGGGACAGGAGGGCCTGCTCCAAGGAAACCAGACCAGAGGACCGTGACGTTTGGAGGAGTGCTGACAAAAATACAGCATTAATACTGTACGGTAACTGTATTTCAATTAAAAAAAATTAGTCATCAGCCTCCAGTGAAGGAAGTTAACAAGCCCAATACCACTCAACTTTCCACTTTTAGTACGTTCTTCGCAAAGGTGAATAAACAGCCAAGGATCACCAGACGTTGGAAAAAGGGTTTCCAGCATGGAAAAAGAAGCCAAAAGATACAACAGCAAAGAGGAACGCAGGTGAAAAAGAAAAAGTGCAAAAAACAATTTTTTTTTTAATGGAGATACTAGGGCTTGAACCCAGGACCTACTGCATGCTAGGCAAGTGCTCTACCACTGAACTATACACACCCTCCCCCCAAATTTAAAAATATTTTTTTAATTTTGTAATTTTTTAAATGCAACTAAAATTAAGAGATAAGCAGATACTGTATACGTAAAACAAGAACAAGAGATGTGAGAAAAGAACAAAGAACAGTAAAGAACATGAAAATATGAGGAAGTAAAAAATTCAGTGAAGAATTAGTAAACAGTAAAAAAAAAAAAAAAAAAAAAAAAACAACAACCCTCCCAAAACGTAGAACAAAAAGATCAAGATATGATGAGGAGAAAAGATTTTAAACATCAGAATAGTAAGCAGAGGAAGTCCAACGTGCAAATAAAGAACTGGGAAAGGAGAACACAGGGAAACGGTAGCAAACAAACATCTCGAATGCGCAGGGAACACAAAACGCCCCCAGGAATGACAGGACATCCATCTCCAGATCTCGGGGCTACTCACAGCCTGCAGGATAAGTGAAAAAAGGCTACAACTAAGGTACATCATGAGAATTGGGAGGCTCCTAAAAGTCTGATGGAGAAGTAATGCTCACTAAGGATTATGAATCAAACTGGGCTTCTCAACTGCAACAATGAAAACAAGGTACTGGATCAACAACCAAAATTACTTCCAACCTGGAACACCAAGGCCAGCCACACTTACCTTTAAGTGTAATGGTAGAATAAAAACATTTTCAGACAGGCAAGTCCTGGAAGTCCGCCTCCCAGCAAACTCCGGGAAGCTCCCAGAGAATGTGTCCCACCACCTCAAGTGAGCATGCAGAGGGGGCCTGAGAGGCAGGGAGAGAAAGGGGGAGCACGCCCAGGATGACCATGTGCCCCGGCCCAGGGCGGGCGCCCAGGGAGCACTGTGGACACCGGGGGTGGGGGAGGGGGGGAGCTGACAGGTCTGAGGAGTAAAAACTTAAATCCAGAAACACTTTACAGGACAAAAGGAGCAGGAAAGTAAAAAGGCTGTACAAGAAAAGAAATACAACTGTGGTTCACCATCCAGCCCAGCAAGGCACAAAAATGACCTGCACAGAATGACGAAGATCCGCTCATGGATTTAACCTAAACTGTGAGATACCTAAAAAAGAGACAGGGTGAGAGAACTGAAAATGGCCATCTACCATTCGTGGACGCCAGCAGATAATCCCGAAAACTTCTGAATAAAGACACAACTACAGAAGCATGATTTGAAAACATAAGGTAAATGCCAAAGGGTCAAGTAGCTGCTGCCTCTAAAGGCAGGAGAAGACAGCAGCTTTTTTAACGTCTTCCAGGACTATCTGACTTTTTAAACTATATGCATGTGCATGTATTATTTTAAGAAACAAAACATAATGTTCAAGAAAGAGACACATAGTAGCCACCCTGCTGGAAGCACAGAAATTGCCTGGGAAGGCCGTCCTGCTGAGAGGCTACATCTTGCTGGCTCAAAATCCTTAGAGGGCCCTGAACATACATTAAACCCCAAGAGCCCCCACTTACTAATCCATAAAATGGAGGATGTGTTTCACTACCTCAGGAGTCCTTTTTAGTGTGAAAAAGTGGTGACTATCTTCCCAGGTCAAGGTAAAGACGAAAGAGTAAATATGCAGTTAGATACATTTCAAGTGTCCACCTCCTGGTTCAATCATTTGGCAGCTAGGGAACCTTGACCCAGTAACCATTTGCCCAATTCAGTGGCAATGATAATCCCAGGTCTACCGACTGTCCAGGAGGCCCCTGGCCCTATCCTGCACCTCCGTAATAAACACTCAGAATCACGAGTCTAAGCCCAGAGCTTCCACTAACTTAAACTGACCACCACAGGTCCAGCACTGTGGGCCCTAGAATCTCAGACCACTGCACCCACCTTCTCCAGCACCAGCTCTGGAACCTAGGACCTCACCGTGCCTGTCTCCTCACGTGCAAATGGGAATACGATAGTACCTACCTCAAAAGATCGCTGACTGGGGCCAACGAGAACTCACGACGCAAGCAGAGGCAGGGCTGGACACAGGGGAGGCTTAGTGAACACTGCTGCCATTACCGCCGCCTCAGTCAAGGCCTCTAGTCAAGGCTGCCTGGGGATTGGAGGCGTGGTGGCAATCTGCTACCAATTCTTAACTGAAAGCCTACTATGTGCCAGGCTCCAAACAAGTACTAATCCTGTAACAGATGAGGCCACGTCATTCAATTTCTTCCAAGTGTCTCCTCCTCATCTGCTAAACAGGAAGAACAGTAACTACTGCCGGAGCAGAGAAAGCCACACAAGAGGACTTACCCAAGGGCCTGCAGCGCCGGACGCAGAAGATGCTTGACAAGTGATCCCAGAATCACCACCCATCTCCTCTCCAACAAGCCTGGAAGTGACCTGGGGTTACACAGTTCACCTTTCTTCTTTTGTTGAGCCTAATACGTTCCTTGAATGTTGCAGGCGCTTAATACTCCCTGCGCTGAATTTAAAAACTCCCCTGCACCAGTTTATTTATATCAATACCCCCCCAAAAATGTAAGAGAAAAATAAAGAAATGTAAACAGACTGTGAGTTACCTGGATAAAAATGCACCGAGTCCACACATCAGGTTCCTGTAACAGGGTCTTAGGACACACCTCAGCCTCTGATCTTTACAAGTCCCCTCAGCTATGACTACACGTGGAGTCATTTCACGGGAAAACCGCCAGGTCATCACTTTTTCCCAAACTGGTCCCTTATGCCAGCCCCGCGAGCGCACTATCCCCGCGTCTCCACGGGCACGCCGCCGCCCGCCTGCTCTCCGGGCTGCAGGAAGCCAGTGGTCCACCTCACGAGAGTTTGATCCCCCTGCCGCTGCGAGCCGGGGAAACTATTCCTGAGAACGAGTAAAGGGGAGGCCGGGGACATCAACAAAGGGACGGGAACTTTCACATCCGGAGCCCCGGCTGAGCGCTCGCCTAAAACGAGCAGAAGTCGTGCCCTCCTGCGCCTGACAGCCACCAGGCCGGCCGCATTGTCCGGGAGCGGCGCGCCGGCCCGGCCAACTTTTCCTGAAAGACGGAGCCATCCTATTCGGAACAAAGTGAAAGGTCAGCGGGCGCAGGAGCGGCGCCGGGAGCGCACAGCCTCGCCTCGACTCGCGCCGCCAAGTTGGCCGGCTCGCCCCACTTTCCCTTTTGTCCTCCGCCCCTTCCGCGGGGCTCCAGGCCGCCCCCCCGGGGGCTCGGGGCGCGGGCAGGGGCGCGGGCGGCGGCCCTCCGCGCCCGCCCCGTCTCGCCCTCGCTCTCCCCTCCGCCCGCCCGCACAAAGCGCGCCCCGCGCAGCGCGGCCCGGACGCCCGGCCGCCTCGGCCCGGCCTCGGCCTGAGGCGCGGGGGTGGCGGGGAGGCGCCAGCCCGCCCGCCCCTCGCCCGCGCCCCGCGCCCCGCGCCTCCGCCCGCGCGCCCGGCCCGCAGGCCCGCCGCCCGCGCCACCCCCGTCCCGCGCCCGCGCCCGCGCCCGCGCCCGCCGCCGGCCCGCTCCTCACCTCGGCATCGGCGGCGGCCATGGCCCGGGCCCGCAGCGTGGCCCCGCCCCTCCCGCGCGCCATCGCCCCGCCCGCGCCTCGCGGCCCAAGGCGGGGCGGGGCCGGTCGCGCGCGTCTGCGCCTGCGCCCGAGCCCGCGCCTGCGCGCTGTGGCCAGTGAGCGGCGTCCGCGGCGCGGGCCTGCGCCGGCCGGAACCGGAGCTCCACGGCGGGCCGCGGGGGCGGGGCCGGGAGTAGCGGCCTTCTGGAGTCGTCGCGGCGCGGCACGTCGTCCTCCGGTGGTCCTCCCATTTGCGCGATAGCCTCTCACTCTGCGTAGGCATTCTGGCGGGCTGGCCTGGTGGGGAAGGACCCCTGACCTCTAACCCCGGACACACATCGATTCCGTCGGCATTCTCAGAAGGCGGACCCCGACTTGCGTCCTAGGGCGGTGCCCGGTGGGGGTGTCCCGGCTGGGAGGGGTGCACCAATTGCGGGCTGTGTCCGGTTAGGGAGAATTCCCCGGCTTGGGGGGTGGGGTATTTCGGTTATGGAATGTGCCCGGCGTGGGGAGGCGGGTCGCGGCTGAGAGTGACGTCCTGAGAAAGCGGCTCTCCGGGGGCAGAGGGTACTGTCCCAGTGGGGAGGGTTGTCATCGTTAGGGGTGCTCCAGTTAATGTGAGTGCCCCCGCGCTGCGGTGCCCCGGCCAGGGCGCATGTCCGCACTGCGGGGGAGGATGCTCTGATCAGGAAAAGTGCGCCGCTAGGAGGGTGTGCCCTGGCCGGGGACAGTGTCGTGGTTGGGAAGTACGGGATGAGGCGGAGAATATCTGTGGGGAGGGTTGTCCCCGATTTGGGGAGAAGGTGCTCTGGTTAGGGAAGATGGCTGGCTTGGGGGGGGGTGCCCTAGTTAAAAGGTGTGCCCGAGGCGGGACAGCCTCCCCGATCACTCCAACCTCCCTGCAGGCCACCGAGTTATGCACAGGGCAAGAACTTTTCCTGAACATCAAGCAGCCTTCACTGGACAGCACCACAAACTGGCTTAAGCCACCCACTCTTCATGGTCAGACCTGTTTGTCTTTTCCCTGGGAGTTGAGGAAAGAAGCATAGACTGAAATTGAGGTTCTTCCGCCAGTCTTCACAACAGGAAGTGAGAAGGCCCGGAGTCAAAGGCTAATCTGGGCCTCACTCCCGTGAGGATACAATCTCATGGGTGATTAGACTCCAGGAGAATTATTCCACTGAGTCAAGGATTGATGGTGCCTAGGTGCAGAGGAGGCAGTACGACCCTAAGTACCAAGGAGGCCTTCCCAGGTTTCTTTGGGGCAGCCTAAGTCAGCTCGTGACAGGCCCGGAACCCCAAGCTCTGTTGGAGCCCCAGGAACAGTCATCTTCCATGGCCTGCGTGGCCCAACCTGCCTTTACCCACACCTAGCTGTCTGGCACCATCTTCTCCCTTTCCACTCCTGCCGTGGGTCCCGTCTGTTCCTTCCCTGAAACCCTCATCTCGGACATCTGTGTGGCTCACATCATGACCATCCTTGGGATTAAATATCGCTTATTCAGGGAAGCATGCCCTGGCCTCCCTACTTAAAACAATACTGCACTCCAAAACTTCCTTGCTTTATTTTACCCCATAGCACTCCATGACCATATTGTCTGTTTTCCCCACTGGAATGTAAGTCCAAAAGTTCAGGGATTAGAACAATGCTTGGCATGCAGGAGGCAAAATAAATATTTGTTGAATGAATAAATGAGTTAAGATGTGGAGAAAAGTGCTTTACCAGGCAGATATCTACTGTAAGTCAATGTGTCAGAAGTAGACTATGCTCCCATTTTGCACCACCAGCCTGACCTGCCCTTAGCCTCCTATGACCACTGAGAGGTGTTCTTGGCACACGACGTGTTACATGTTACCTCTTTGACCATCAGGTCAGTCCTGAGAGGCAGACATTGTTTTTACCCACCTTATGTGAGTGAACCAAAGCAGGGGAGTGCCTTCAAGGCCACACAACTGTCAGGATGCCATTTGAAACAGGCAAACGAGTCTCAACCATAAGGCTACAGCTTCTAGTAGACGTTTCACAGGTTATCCTGCTTGTGGCATGCTTTGCGCTTTTCTCCAGCATTCATCCTCTCCTTGACCCACAAATAGTAAAATTTTAGGGCACACAGCTGCCTACACATTTCCATCTGGAAAAGGCAGCCAGTGGGATGTGTGCAAGAGTGATACAATTTACTTCCCAGCCTGTGCCCCCCAGAAGTTGGAGGTGCAAGCCAAGTCAGCTGGGTGATGGTGGAGACTGGAACAGCCGTTCTGGACCCAGGGGTGGGAACCTCGGCTTGAGAACGACAGCTATGCCACCAAGCCTGAATCTTCCACCTCTGGACTGTCAAATGCACAAGAAATAAATGTATATCATGAAGTGTATATATACATATGAATATCTGAACGTCAAAGAAAACTTAATCATGTTATGGAGGGCAGGGGGCGTGGGCTCGCGACCTGCCCCTCATAGTCCTGAGGTTTTTATAAACTGACACACCTAGCTAAGGTCACCCCTTCACCATACGGCAGAGCTGAAATTTGAACCCAAATTTTATCTCAGCGCCACCTCCAGGGCTTCCCAAAGCACATTCCAGGACCCCATCCCCGTGGGGCATTCATGGCCCCTTTGGAGTGACACAGCTTTGGGAAACGCTGCCTGCCAACCCTGACTTTTTATTTGCTCCTCCGTCCCCTATGTCCTAGATGATAGTCCTTGGACGTGTAGACCTCGGAAGCGGGCTCATGTGTTCGCACTTGGGGTGGGAATCGAGAAGCAGCGTCTCTTAGACCAGATATGGCGGTGGTGCCAAAGGGGCGAGAGACTGAGGCCAAGGGTAAGGGAGGGGCTTGGGGAAGCCCGCCCCTCACGCCCTACGGGGTTTCCTGCGGCTCGGAAGGTCTGAGCGGCGTTGCCCAGGGCCGTGGACGCCACTGCAGGGAGCAGAGGCGGTGCCCTCCCCAGTACAGGGTCACTCTAAGTGAACGCTGAGGCTCTGGGGCACATCCTGAAGCGGAACCGGGAGCCCCGCGCCAGTCCCGCCCTGGGCAACCCCCACGCCCCGTTCCCAGGGCTGGTCGTACCCGCCGACGGGGGGCGCCCCCCGCGCCCACTCTCCGGCCCGACACCCGGAAGGGGGAGGGGCCCCGAGCGGAAGAGGGGCTGCGGGGGCGGGGCCGAGGAGGGGCGAGTCCTCCGGAGCCCCGGGGAACTGGGCGGCTGAGCGGCCCGGGCGGGCGGGGCGCAGCCCGCACACACCCAGCAGGAGAGGGCATCCGGCAGGCCCCTGTGCCCAGCTCTACAAATGAAGCGCTTTATTTACACTGCGTCTCTCCAGGCCCCAACCCCCGGGGAGAGGCCGAGTACAGGGCAGCCGCGGAGACTAGTTGGGGCAGATGCTGGTCCGGAGGCGGAGGCCGCGGGGAGCGGCCGGAGAGCGGCGGATCCTGAGTGGGCTGGGCCAGGCCGGGAGCGAAGGCACGAGGCCCTGGGAGCCCAGTCCCAGGGCAGAGGTCGGCTGCCCAGAGAAGGCGGCACGGGTCAGCTCCCGGGGGTCAGGCCGGGGTCCGCACTGCCGCAGCTCTGCTCATAGGACGGCGGGGCCTCTGCAGGGAGAGAGCTGGGTCTGCATGGGGCCTGTGGCCCTCCCTCCCCACCAGGACCCAGGCCCCCACTCACCATAGGGGTAGCCCCACGAGCTGTACTCCGGGGGGAGGATCAAGGTACTGGTGGTGGGCACCGGCCCTCCAGAACCCTCTGCAAAGTAGGGAACGGTGGCACCTGTGGAGATGCACAAGGGAGGGGGCAGAGGGTGGGGGGCGGGGCTACCATCCTGAGGACGGGGTTCAGGGGCACCAGGCACAGAGCTTAAGGCGGCAGGGGGCTGCTGCTGCTGCTGTTGTGAGTGGCTCTTGGTGGAGAGGGAGACAGGGTTCGCCAAGAAGTGGGGGCTGCAGGCCTCGGCCTCCATCTCCTCCTGGGGTGGTGCTGAGGGCACTACCAGGGGTGGGACCCCAGGAGGCAGCCCTGGGCCTGGCCGGGGGCTCAGTGGGGCTTGGTTCACAGCAATATTGCCGATGAAGACCGGGAGGGTCACGATGGCTTCTGGAGTCTTCATGGAGACCTGGAGAGGTTGGGGGGTGGGGTGAGGGGCCAGGCCGCTGGCCCCTCCTCCCACATGGCCCCTCCTCCTCCACCCCTGCACCCCCAGACCTGCAGGTAGTAGTCCACGTGGATGAGGCTGCAGCCCGGCAGGGCAGACTGAGGCAGGGCGGGCACCAGGATCTGCTCTTGCCACTGCGCCTGCCTCCAGGCCTTGACACTGGCACCTTCCACCTCTGCGATGGTCCGCACATCGTAAATCCAGCGCTTGGCCTTATAGGACACTTTCTGGAAAACAGCCACCCTGTGAACCTGGGCAGGCCAGCCATCTACCCCTCCTCTGCCCCACAGGGACTCTAACCTGCAACAGACTGGCCACCACAGGGCTGGTGTCCTTGCCAGACTGGTTCTCGATGTCTGCCTGCAAACGCAGCACCTGTCCCACCACATAGCCTCGGAGGTCAGTGCTGGCAGTAAGGACCACGCTGCCCGTCTTAACCAGCTTGTAGGAGAACTTCTTGGTGGTAGAGGCCACATTGGGTTGCTTGGAAGGAGAGCAGGTTGGGGGTTGGCAGGTGTGGGCAGGCTAGATCCCTGGGGCCCCGGGACACAGCATGGTCAGTTCAGGAAAGAGGGGCCACTGCTCTTCCAGACCCTGGACACCTCACCTCTGCTGGGGACAGGGCTTCCTGCAGGGGTACAGGCCACCGCCCCAGGCTCACCTCGATGTCTGGGATGCTATTCAGGTTCAGGGGGCTCAAAATGTAGAACACGCGGCTGCACTGGTGATCCTTGGAGAAACGTGGAGTGTCAATGGTGGCCCGGACCTGGTGCACAATCTTCCCAAAAGGGCCCTCAAAGGACGTGGGAGCTGTGGCTGGAGAGAGAGCAGGGACTGGCACCGGCTGTCTGTCCCCACCTCATCTCTCACCCACCCCACCCCTGGCAACTATCACCACCAGGCCTGGCCAGGCTGGGCTCTCACCAGGAAGCAGGAACTGGAATGGGAAGCTGTGCTCTCCAGCAGGCAGGCTCCCTGCAGAGACAGGAGGGAGGTGTGGGGAGAGGGGACCTCAGGAGCCTAGAGGTGACATCACAGGGCCCAGGACAGAAGCAGGCTGCGTCTGGCTGCTGGGTTCCCCCAGCCTCTGTCACCAGCACCTCAGCAGCACAGGGCTGTGGCCTGGGCAAAGGATGGGGGGTGAGAGTTTGGCTTGAGCAGGAGGGGGGTCAGGGCTCCTCTGGGGTTGGGCCAGAGCCCATCCAGATCCAGGAGAAGCGGCCCTCTTCAGCCACTCAGCCCCTATCAGGCAATGCCTCGTGCCTGCCAGGGAGAAAAATCCATCGGAGTGCGCAGTCCTGGAAGAGGGTGGTCCAGCACAGGGTCCCGGGGCAGACAGAGAGGTAGGATGCACAGACAGGTCACACTCTCTTTTCTTTCTTTTTTTTATTCTTATTTTTTCAGGGGGGAGGTGATTAGGTTTATTTATTTATTTATAGAGGAGGTATTGGGGATTAAACCCAGGACCTTGTGCATGCTAGGCATGCGCTCCACCACTTGAGCTATATCCTCCCCCAGACCGCACTCTCAAGCAAGGGCTGCCCCAAGGCGTCACCGTATAGGATGGGGTGAGGGACAGGTTCACAGACTCACCTTTGTCAGCTAGAGACAGAGCGCTGTTGAAGTAGCCCTCCTCCGCCACCCATGCTGCGTCATTGGCCTTGTTGGACACCCTGCAGGACCCCGTGCAGGTCACCCGGATGGCTGCAAGTTGGGGACAGCATGAGCCCCAGCCACGTGCTGACCTGGGCCCCTTCCTACCCCTAGCACAGGGATGCAGGCAAGGCTGGTAGCACCCAGGGACCAGGCAGTCCCACCCAGCTAGGCCCTGGGAAGGCCAGCCCATGGCCTGTGCCCTCCAGAGGACACCTGCCCATCCTGCATCTTGGGGTGCTTTCAGGGAGCCAGGGTGTTGAGGCACAGAGCTCCATCTATCCTGCAGTCCAGAACAAGAAGTTCCCAATGGTCGCCCAGATGATCCCTGGGCAACCCCCAACCTCCATCAGACCAGTAAAAACTGCAATCCCTATAGGGGATGCTTGGGAAACTGATAGTGAAGAGAGGCCTGTGGGGCATCTGACCTCCACCCCCACCTTCGTGCTGCCTCACAGGCAAATCAATTAGTCTGGGAGGCACCCCTTTCCGCTCCAGGAAGCTAACTGCTAGCCCTTAAGTTGCAGGAATGTGGTCAGACCTGCCTGAGCAGATAAGAAAGCCAACAGTCTGGCACACTGGAAGGTGTGGGGACACCATGGCTTCCTGGGCCGGTACTGCCCAGGAGGGCTGGTTTTCTGCATTGAGATGGCTTGGACCTGCCCAACCCCACCACCGCCACCCGCTCCCAGTGGAAGCACACAGACCAGGAACCTCACAGCAGAGGTCACTGCCACAGTCCGTCTGCTGGTCAGGATCTCAAATTCCTCTGTTCCAGAGACCTGTGCCCAGAGCCCACTATAGTCAGAAGGTCATGGCTGAACCAGGCCCAGCTAACGCTAACGCTGGTCACCAGAGGGAACAGCACAGCTGGAGACCCAAGCAAGGCAGGGAGTGGGAGCTCAGTGACGGACAGCCCAGAGGCGCCCTCCCCTCCCTCTCCCTGCTGAGTCAAGGCCAAGTACTTTAGCCTGCCTGCCCAGCCCTCTTCCTCCCCTGACTTGACGGTCAGGTGAAGGAAGGTGACTCAGAATCTGACACTTTCCTGACGGAGCCACTAGGCAGGAAGAAGGTGGTGTCTTAAGTGCCCAGTACTAGGGGTCAGCCACACCAGCTGTGCCCGTGGTCTCCCCAGGCTGGTCCCACATTGCGGGCACAGGCCTCCTTTTGGTCCCACAGTGCCCCGGGCTGCCCTCTGCCCCGTCAGCACCGCCAGTGGCCACTCTCGGCTTCCATGCCAGCCCAGCCTCACCACCCAGACCTCAGCCCTAATTTCTAATCCGTGCTCCATCAGCTGTCCCTTCTGAGGGCCAGGCCTGGGACTAACTATTCCCACCCTGGAAATCTGGAGCACCAATGCTGCTCCTACCAAGAGAAAC
The DNA here is from genome assembly GCF_036321535.1 of Camelus dromedarius. Lineage (NCBI taxonomy): Eukaryota > Metazoa > Chordata > Mammalia > Artiodactyla > Camelidae > Camelus > Camelus dromedarius. Next base: position 78,691,383 of record NC_087445.1, on the reverse strand, counting down.
CATCAGGGGAGCAGGCAGAGAGGGGGGAGCATGACTGTGAACTAACCAGACATCCGGGCGGGCTCCAGACGCCACCCTGCTTTAAACACTCCCCGTGGAGAGGGCAGGCCCCCTCCTCGGGTTGGGCTGCTCTGGGGATGCTGGAAACAACAGCTACACTGGAAGGGGGCAGTGGTCCCCAGACCGGCCCCCAAAGACGGCACACAGTGCCCACCTCTGCCCGAATTCCCAACCCACCACCATGAGTAATAACAAAATGGTTGTTTTAAACCACTCACTTTAGGGGTGACTTTCACAAAGTAGGAGGTAAAGGAATAGATGTCCAACCTACTAAAATTCAGGGAAACGCAGATGACTTGCCATTTTAACCCATCAGATTGGCAAATATTAAATATTTTGATATGTGTGGTAGATGAAGGAGAAAAACAGACACTCCTTTATAGCTATCAAGCTGTAAGCTGATACGGATGGAGGCCCTGAAGAACCAGGCAAATCGGCTATAATTGTATGCACAGTTACCAGAGCAGTTCTCCTTAGAATCTCACCCTGTTTACCCAGGAGCCTTGAACAACACTCTAGGCATGACGGCAAACCATGTAGGCATAACCCACATGTCCAGCGGCAAGATGGCTGAAACAGTCCTCCACTCAGCCTAGACCCAGCCCCAGAATTAAGGTGAACAAGCCACAGTGGCACCTGACCCCAGAAAAACAAATCCACCTTTGGTTATCCCAGCGAGGCCCAAACTCTGTGAACCTCCCAACAATCAGGCAAAGGCCCCCCTTTGCATGCAGGCCGAGGCTCCTTCAGAGTCACTGCCGGGATGTGCAGCCTCCAGTCACCATCTTAAAGTCAAACTGCTCCCATCCACTCTCTCCTCTGCAGGGACAATGGAGGTGCAGGGAGTGGACACACACAGAAAGTAGGTCCCTCCTGCCCCAGGCATGGGTATCTGCTGAGGTGAGCAAGGCCAGAGGACAGGGGCAGGTGCATCTGGCCAGGTGCAGATCGTGGGGTGCCATCTAGGTTTAAAGTGTTTTAGTTCTAATAGTGCCAGATGCAGGATGAAAGACGAGCACCAGACTGACAAGTATCGGCCTTTGGAGGTTTGGGGCTGCTCGGTTCTATAAGGAAAATCGTCCTGTGAACCGTGTGCCAGAGTGACGTCTGGAACTTCCCTCTTGAGCCAACACTCCCACCTCCAGCAGCCCTCCATGCACCACCTGCAGTATGACCTCTGGTTGCTCCTCCTTGTTCTGGTTGCAAAGGTCTCTCCCACCCTCCGCCAGCTTCCCCAAACCCGGGACAGCCCAGTCTTTGCCACTCCTTTCACTACTGCTTTGGCCTATGAGCCACTTCTCTCTGCCCTGTTTCCAAACCTATAACATGAGGTGAATGACAGTGCCCGTCCCCCCAAGGTTGCTGTGAGGAATTGGTCCTCGGGAAATGGGAATGGCACCTGGCCCACGGTGAGAGCTGGGTTAGCTGGCTGAGCTGGGGGCTGGCTGCAGCTGTTGTCCGGGCATCACCCTCCCTCGTCACCTACTTCCAGAGCACAACCCTGGGCAGCCCTGCCTGGGCTCCAGGAAAAAGCCTCCTTCCCCAGCTTTCTTCCACATCAGCTCCCAGGGCAACCAGTGTCCTCTAGGCTGAGTGCAGACCATCCCTATCACTCCTCAGTTGGGTGTTTAGAGGCCCCCTTCCTCCATGTCCTCCTGGGGGCTTCCCTGTTGCATCACTGGCTGGTAGCAGAAGCTCAACAAGTATCTTTTGAGTGAAAGAAAAAAAAAGAACCAGGGATTTTCCTTGCCTACACTAGGCAGGGCTGGAGCCCTCCAGCGGCCTCAGCACCTCCAGCCCCTCTACCCTGTAAAACCTGAATAATATCCTCTCTGGCCTAAGGCCAGTCATCCATCGACTCCCCAGCTGGTAATCTGACCTGTTCCTCCCCTACCCAGGGCTCAGCCAGCACTTTTACAGTCAGCCCATCAGCAGGGACTCCCTCAGCCTCCTGCGAGCCAGCTGTCCATTCGCTCACAGCCCACCCACGACATGGAGGCTAGGGTACTCTGCCCAGCCCAGGCCAGTCACCCACACTTGGGCCATCCCTTCCCTGTGGTCAGCAATGGCCTGTTTGCCCTGGCCCCCAGCCACAGGAGGACGACAGGGCGGGTGAGCCAGGTGGTGAGCTCTGTGTGGGGTCTGTCTGTCCTCCGGCCATCAGGACCATCCCCTCATCCAGGAGTCTACCAGCCCCACTCACCTCTCACCTCTGGCTCGTGCTCCAGCAAAGAGGTGCACTGCCCCTTCTGTGGCCCTGCCATGGCCATACTTACCACCACCCAAACCCCAAATTCCAACTGGGGACAGAGGAAAGAGGTGACAGGTCATGCGAGGAGGCTCCACATGGCTGGACGCCGGACAAGAGACACCCTACACCCAGCTTCCTCCTAGACCACTGCAGCATCACACAGTGGCAAGGTCGGGGGTTGTCCAGGACGGACAGCAGCTGCCCAGAGAGGAGGACCACCAGTGCTGAGCCGTCAACCACACAGGGGCCTGGAGGGTCAAGGTCCAGAGGGAAGCCCCACAGCTGTGGTTCTGGCCGAGCACCCCAAGGCAGAGAAGCACCCCAGCACAGATACACCAGCCACAGGATCTCACCCTCAGAGGCAGGCTTCAGGAAAGAAGCCCTAGCCTGAGGCTTTGCCCACCACACCCTGATGGCCAAGGTGTGAAGTCCCACTCAGGGCCCTGTCCAGAGCTGAGACAGCGGCCACAGCCAGCACCTGCAGGCAGCCCTAGCAGGGCTGGGGCAGCAGCCAGATCCCCAGTCTCAGGGTCCCAGGTGTCTGCGCCAGCAGGGCTCGGGTTCAGCTTCCAGACGCCTGCTGGGCAGGGCCCGGGTACCCGAGGAAGAGAAAGACCCTCCCAGCCATCAAGGACTAGCCCTAGGCTGGGTATAAGCACGTGCCCCGCGGACCCCACCAGGGACCCGCACTGTCGGCGTGGCTGTATGTCAAGGGGTGGGCCGGCACCAGGAGCCTGGGTGTGTGGGAGAGAGCCCCGCGTGGGCCAGGCGCCAGGTAAGGGCCCAGCAGGTGCGGGCGCAGCGGACCGGAGACCCGACAGGAAAGGCTGGAGGCGTCAGGTACCCAAGTCGGAGTGGCCTGGGGCCAGGTGTACGTGCTCTAAGTCCCCGTCCCGAATCTAGCCGCCCCGAGGCCGAGAGGACAGGAAGGGCAGATGCGGAAGGACTGGGCCACCCCGGCCTCCCTGCTCCGCCCCGACCGCCGCCGCCAGCCTCCCACCCCGGCTGGTCTGCCGCCCGCCCCGCCGCACCGCAGCACTCCCCGCGGCCGGACGCGCCCCGGGCCGGCGGGAAAGGGCGAAGGGGCGGCTGGCGGCGCCCCCGGCCTCGCGGGTCCCGGGCCCAGTGCCTCCGCAGCCGCGCCGGAGCCCAGTCCGGCCCGCCGCAGGTGCTGCCCTCCCCGGAACCCGCGCCCACCTCGGAAGGGCAGAGGCGCCGCCAGGCGCACGCGCACGGCCCCCGCCAGCGGCTCCCCCGGGCTGTAGACGACGCGACCGTGGCTCAGGCGGACCTCGAAGAGCTGCACCCGCCCCATGCCGCGGCCCTGGCCGGGCGGCCGCGCACTGCCGCCGCCGCCGCCGCCGCCGCCGCCGCCGCGGCGCTCCGAGCCCCGCCCTCCCCGATCCGCCCATCCACCCCGCCCCGCCCCGGGCCCTGCTCCCCCCGCCCCCCTACCCCGCCAGCAGTCGCCACCCAGACAGAGCTGTCCCCGGCCCTGCCCCGTCAGCCTGCGTTCCCCAGCGCCCCGTGCCTTGTCCCCACCCCTCCCTGTCCACCCCCCGACCCCCCTCTTCGCCCCCCGCCTGCTCCTGCCTGATCCCCCAGCTCAGCCTCTGTCGGTCTTCCCGCCCTCCGGTTCCCCCAGCCCACCCTTCCCGGCGCCGACCCGAAGGGTGGGGCTCGGCGCGGGCCGCGGAACCTGGCTCACCCGCGCTTCCTGCTGCCCCGGGAAGCGCGACCGCCCCACCTGTCGAGGAGGCGGGCCGGGTCGGCGCCCTGTCCCAGGCTCCGCCCAGGGGTCTCCCCGACCCTGCGTTTCTCGACTTTGGGATGAGTCCAGGCTGGGCTGGTGACCCAGGACGGGGGGGGGGGGGGGATATTGGCCCGCAGCGGGGGGAGGGGGGCAGGTGAGGGGTGGGGCTCGATACTCGGGGGCGAATTCGCGGGCAGACCGTGCATGGGTCTACGGGAGAGAAGGCTGGGCTTAGAGAAGGAACCTGGGCGCCTACTGGCAGGTTAAATACAGGGTTGCTTGAAAGAGGGCGTCAAGATGACTCCAGGTTTTTGTCCAGAACAGCTGGGCGAGTGGGGTGGCATTTTTTTGATGAAGACGACCGGCCTGGATACAGGTTGTTTGGGGTTGGGGGGGTGCGGGAATGATGACAGGCAGAGTCTGGGTTGCCCATACGCACCCAAAAGAACTGGCACTTCTAGGCATGAGTTTGGGGGAGACAAAGGAGTAGATTTGTTAGACCCTTGTTTGTAGATATAGGTCTATTCAAAACGCTGGTGACATCAGAGTTGGAGGGTGAAAGCCACAGAAAGCTAATTAGCCCTCCAGCGACCTAAGAGGGGACTTACAGGCTGGAGGGGTCCCCCTGAGCCAGGCTGAGGAAGGGGAGGGGCCAGGCAGTCCCCAGGGCCAGGGGTACGCAGCAGGCAGCAGGCCCCCCGGGCCTCCCCTGATTCCAGTGCTCCAGGAGGGAGCATCTGATTGGCCGGCTTCAGACACTTTCCTGTCAAGACTATGCAAGTGGGGTAATCCCTGAACAAGGAGGTCTGGGTGCCCATGGGATGGAGAGGATTGGGGGCAGCCCCAAAATACCAGATGTCCACCCAGAGTCAAAAAGGGAGTGTTTCAGGAAGGAGGGAGTGAGTTTGTGTGGGCTGCTGCTGAGATGGAGGAAATGGGGACAGAAAGTAGGTGCCCTTTATCCCAGGTCTCCCTTATCTCCCACCTCGGACCCCCGCAGAGCTTCCCACACTGACCCTGTCTCCCTCTTGCCCTGTGCTGGAAACTCTGCCACTATGCCCTCCCATCTGCCATCACTACCAACACCCAACCTCTCTTCCTTTCCTCTTTGGTCTTTTGGACCCTGGGCTTCCCCTAGAGGTTCTACAGCGTAGCTGCTTGTTTTCACACAACCCCTGTACCCTGAGCCTGGAGGTAGGGTGGGTGCCCTCCTTACTCCTTGTGCCCACTTCCAGACTGTTTCCCCCTTCACCCTAAAAGCCCTGACAGCTTTAACTCTCATTTTCCCAGACTGAACCCCCCCACCACTGTTGTTGTCACCTTCACAGCCGGGCCCTGCCCCCTTATCCTTTGGTGACTTCAGCTCCCGACTCACTCACTGTCATTCTCTCTAACACCACTCGTGCAGGAATTCTTAGTGGCTGCACAAGTGACCCTGGAAGTTTCTGGTATCTATAGCTGCATAACAGACCTCCGCAGTTTATCACTTACTCCGAAAACTCGGCTGCGTTCAGCCAGAAGCTCTTCTACTCTGCGTTGTACCTGTCAAGGCTAGAACGTCCAAGATGTCTTTTTTGCTTGCATCTGACACATTGACTAGGGTGGCTGGGGTAGCTGGGGGCTGGTCAGATATCCGTTCCCTGAGGTCTCCCTACATGCTTTGTTGAGAGTCTCCAGGTCATGAGACTGACTTTGTGTGGGCAGGCCCCCAAGGTGGGGGAAGCTGGGCTCAGGTCTGGGCTCAGAAGCCCCAGAACTTTCCACTACATTAAATGCATCAAGAAAGTCACAGGCCTGCTGTGGGTGGAGCATCACACCTGAGACAACTTACCACCCCTGCCAACAGCAGAAGAATCAACAGGTTGAGCCCGATCTAGGTCACAGAATCGCGAGACAAGCAATAGTTGTTTTCAGCCACTGAGTTTTGGGGTCATTTACTGTGCGGCAGCAGATACCTGGAGCAGACACTGGCACTCAGGAGTGAGATACGCCATTACAAAAGTCTAAAATGTGGCCCTTACCTTGGAAGCAGGGAGCGAGAACACCGCTGATCGGGGCTGGAGGGTTAGCCGTGTCAGGTATTGGCAGAAAGGCGGTGAGACTGTTGCCTGCAGCAACGTGGAAGACAAAAAATGTACCTAATGATCTGACTTTCCTGGCAGAAAGTGTGAAGGGCCAACTGGCTTCTTTCAGTTGTTTATACTAAAGGCAAATAAACAAAGGAGAAATGAACTTAAGAAGCACTGTTCCAGGTCCCAGCAGAAGCTGGAGGAATATCTCAAGCTAGGTCTCGCAGCTGCAAAGTAAAACCATTCTCAGTCCCAGCCTTTCCAGGTAGCAAAAGGGCTCGGGGTGAGAAACGGCACCCAGGGCACTGGCAGCAACATGGGGACTCAGAGTAGCATCAGGGGTGTGGCGCAGGATGCCCTGCTAAGACCCCTGGGGGATGGCTCCTGTCGGCCACACGGGAGGGCTTCCCAGTGTCTTGGGGTCACTGTCCTGCAGCACCTGGCTTGTCGTCCATGGCAGACAGGAGCCATCTCAAAGATATTTGAGGTGTGGCTTTTGTCTAATGAAGTGACTTGGAATTTGATGCATAGAAAATCCACAAAGTTTTTCTTAAGAGTTGGAGCTGCTTGAGCTAAAATGGACAAAGTTTGAAATAAGAGGCAAGAATTAGGTGCAGAAGAAGAAGCCAGGAACTCTAGAAAACAGTGGATTAGGGAACCACGTGCAGGGAGCAGCGAGTCCTTGAAGGAACATTGTGACAAATGCCTGCTGGATTTCAGCAGTGCTGTTGAAGCCTAGAACCTTGGTGAGGTGGTGGTTCTGAGGTCTTCATGTGGGAGAAGCATGAATTATCAGGGGCCAGAGGGTGGACTGGGGGCAGGCTGGTCCACTGGTGGCCCCCGAGTGGACCACACTTTCCAGGACTCACACTCTTGTCCACATCCCTCCCTCATGGATTCCAGGCTTGCCCGCAGGACTTGCTTTGGCCAGTGGAATACCAGCAAGTGTGACTCAAGCACAGGCCCACTGGGACTTGTCACTGGGAGCAGTCCAGACAATCCTGCCTGGGTAATGAGACACTCTACAGAGAGGGTCCCCTGGAAGAGAGACGAGTGCCGCAGGCAAGTTCCCAGCTGAGCCCAACTGAAGGAGGGACCCAGCTAACACCGTGAGGAACAGAAGAGCGCCGGTCAATCACAGAGCTGTGCAGCATAGTGAATCCACATTGTTTCAAGCCCGGACATCTTGAGTGGCTTATCGCACGTCACTAGGCAACAGAAATCGTGATCTTCACCGGCTAATGCAGCCCCTTAGGGGTCTTAAGGCCACACAACTCTGACTCACCTGCCCCCTCGCTCGTTCCCTCCAGCGTCCATCCTTTGGGCCTCAGGGGGACCTCCAACCCTCGGACCCGCCCCTGCTGGGGTCCTCTGCTCTTTCCTAACTCAGCTCAGATGCCCCGGGCAGGGCAAGCATTGGGACCACTCTCTTTTAGACCGTCCTCCTCTCTCCCCTCACCTCACTCCAGTCGCCCAGCACAGCCACAGTCTTGGCTAGATCTAATTCTCTTCTTCCACCTTGCCTTCTCCGGAGCAGCCCAAGTAGGCTGGAGAAAAACACAGTCAAGAGGGGAGGGTACAGCTCAGTGGTAGAGTGCATGCTTAGCATGTACGAGGTCCTGGGTTCAATCTCCAGCACCTCAGTTAAAAATAAATAAATAAACCTAATTATCTCCCCTCAAAAAAAAAAAAAAAATTGGGTGGCCACTTAAATGATAGACCAGTGGCCTCCCATTAAAAAAAAAAGCACACACACAGTCACACTGAAGGGTCCCCTTCACATTGCGGGGCCACCCTACTGTGCTTCCTGTTCCCTCCTGGTCTCCTCCAACCACTAGCAGTTGCTCCCTTCTCCTCACCTTCAACTTGTTTCCTGAGAAGGTAGAAACTTCTCATCAGAAGAGAGCGCCCCCGATTCCGACCTCCACACCCACACTCCTCTCAGACTCCCCTCCAAACTGGCGGAGCTGAACCATCCCCTAATGCTCTGTCCACCCCCTCACCTCCCACCCCATTCTCCCTTGTGGGGTCATTCCCACTGGTGAGCCATGTGCCATTTCCTTTCCACTATATCTTGACTTGCCTTTTCTTTCCCACTTTGGCTGTTTCTCTGCTCCCATTTTCAGCAAAACCGCCTCAGAAGAGTTGTCTGTCTCCGGGTCTCCAATCTTTCCTTCCACACTCCTTGACCCCGCATCGCTCACTTGTGCAGGGAGCCAGTGCCCAGCTCCACTCACAGTCTGGGACCTTTCAGCAGCTTCTGGGGCTGATCCCTCCTGTGCACACTTCCATTGTCTTCACCTGGCTCCGGGCTCCTCCTCTTTCAATCTCCCTTCCCCTTAATGTGAGTACCCAGGGCTCAATATTTGGTCCCTCTTCTTCTCTGTCTGCATTTCTGCCCATGGTGATCTCATCCAGCTGTATGGCTTTAAACACAACAAATACACTAATGAATGCCAAATTTATACCTGGGCTGGACGCCTCCCTGAGCTCTGTACTTGTATATTCAACTGCCTTATAACCTTAATATCTAGCATGAGCAAGAAACACATTTTTGTGCTGCTAAGTCCCTGAGAATTCAGGGTTGTTTGTTGCTGCCACAAAACGCAGGCTCTGCTGGGTGCTGCAGAACACTGCACCGAAGGTGTCCAAACACAGTCAGTTCTTAGCGGGGCGCTTGCACTAGCTTCCTCAATGGCCTGCCTGCCTCCACTCTCTCCCCTACAAACTGCCATCTCCATCAGCCAGCGGGATGCACTGAAAAGCTATCCCTGTCCCAATCCTCCAGTGGCCTCACTTTCCTGAGTGTAAAAGTCAAAGTCCCTTGGACCTGGAGATGGTCAATCTAAGTGAAGTAAGCCAGAAAGAGAAAGAAAAATACCACATGTTATCGATAATATGTGGAATCTAAAAAAAGGACACAGATGAACTTAACCTACAAAACAGAAACAGACTCACAGACATAGAAAACAATCTTATGACTACCAGGAGTTCAAGGGGGTGGGAAGCAATAAATTGGGAATTGGAAAATTGCACCTCTTGGGGAGGGAGGGAAATGTTATGTATCTGGATTGTGGGGTGGTTTCATGGGTGCATACAGATATCCAAATGCATCAAATTGTACATCTGAAATACATGTAGTTTACTGTGCAAGAACCATACCAGAAGAAAGGTGTTAAAAAAAAACAAAAACTAACAAAAGAAATCAAAGTTTTTACAAGGGCCCATGTGACCCCCTCTCTGGCTCATATTCTGTTGCTCTCATTCACTCCAGTCTGGTCACAATGGCCTCCTCCACTTTTCAAACACTCCAAATGTGCCCCCAGTTTACAGCCTCTGCACGGGCTCTTCCCTCTGCTGGGAACTCTCCTACACAGCCACATGGGGCTCTCTCACTCTCCTCCTCCGTTTGTTCCAATTACTTGTCACTGGGGCCTACTCTGTCCACCACCTTCCAGAGGCCCCCAGCTCCCTGATGCTGGTCCACTTGTTTTCCCAGAGCATTTATTCTTTTCCAACAGGGCCTGTAACGCACTGGTCACGGGCCTTTTCTGCCTCCCTCACTGAGGGCCAGGGGTGACAGCCCAGCTAGAGTGGTTGCCAGGAAACAGACAGAAGCCCCCAAAGTCGTCAGGCCTTGGAGTTCCTGTTCGGGAAGGACCTGGCCTAGCTTGTTCAGCACCCTGGCTCGAGGCCCAGGGAAGGCTGGCGTAGGCCGAGGATGGGCTAAGGGGTCCTGGCCCAGGCCCCTGAGAGGAGGCTGTCAAAAGAGCAGGAGGGCGGGCCGGTGCCCGGCCAGCCAGGGCCACTCGCGGGGCTCCCAGGTCCGGTCGGCACTGGCCCCCGAGTCCCTACGTTACAGCAGCCCCTGGGCTCCGGGGCCCCGTCCCCACTCTGGCCTCCTGCCCGCCGCCCGAGGACTGGGGACCGTTTATGGGGAGCCACAGCCAGTCCCGCGAAGACTCGGACCTACAGAGCCTGGACGGCACCGGGCGCGGAGCCAGGCCGCCCTCCGCGAGGGGCGGGGACCCGGCGCGGGGCAGAGGCCGGGTCGGGGCGGCGAGGTCGGGGGATGAGGGTCGGGGTCCCGAGACCGGGAGCCGGTAGCGCCGCCTCCCGCACAAAGCTTCCCGCGAAACTGACGTCGCGCGGGGCGGCCGCGCAGGCGCCGCCCCCGGCCGCGCCCCTCCCCCGCACTCGCCTTTCTCCTCAGTGCGCTGGCGCACTCGGCCTCCGCCAATTGGCCGCGGCGTGGCGGCGCGCGCCGGCCGGCGCAGTGCGCTCCTCGGGATTGGCCGGGCGGCGGCGGGCGGGGGTGTGTCAGCCCGCGCCCCGCCCCCGGTCCCGCTCGCTGTGGTGCGCGCGGCGGCGGCGGCGGCGGCGCGTGGCAGGTCCGGCGGGCGCGAGGCGGCGGCGGCCCGAACCCGGCCCAGCCTCGTCCCGCCTGCCCGCCCGCCTGCCCGGCCCCGATCCCGACCTCGACTCGTCCGCCTGGCCCGCCCGGCGCGCCGCGGCCCCGCCCTGGCCCCGGCGCCTCCCGAGGGAGCGGCGCCGCCGGCCGAGCGCAGGCCCGGCCATGACCGACTTCAAACTGGGCATCGTGCGGCTCGGCCGGGTGGCCGGGAAGGTGAGCGGCGCGGGGCCGGGGTCCGGCCGGGGCGTGGAGCGCTGGGCCGGGGGCCCGGCCGGGGCTGGGGTAGGGAGGCGGCGTGCGAGGCCTGGGGCGCGAGGCTGGGACCTGGCGGCCAGGGCGAAGCTGGGGATCCGGGGAGTGAGTCTGGGGGGCGTCCGGGGACCGGGGACTCGGGGGCGGGCTGCCCCAGAGTACAAGCCGGCGGCCCGCCACCCGCACAACCGCTCGGCCCCAGGGCCCCGACCGTGCGCCGTGGCCGGGGGAGGAGGGGGCTGGCGGCTGCGCTTGGGGCTGCGGGAGCGCAGGTCCTTCCGAGGTGGCGCGCTCGCTCCTCGCCGAGACCGTCGTGTGCGCGCCGCCCCGTGCCTGCCGGTCCGTAGTGAGCTTCGCGCAGGGTTCGTGCTGCCAGCAGCAGCCGGGTTTGGCTGAACCTCAGTGAGCCTCGCCGGAGCAGGGCCTCCCTCTGCTTCTCTCCCTTACCTGGCCCCGCCCTCCTCGTGTGCGAGTCTGGGGCTTCCTGGCACCTGTGGGCATTGAGGCTTGGCTGTTTCCAGGAGCCGGCCGGCCGTGCAGCTGCACCAGCCACGGACCGTACCCTGGATGGGAACCCTGTTCCCATCACCAGCGGCAGAAGCTTCTGGTAGGAGAGGAGCAGAGGCGGTCAGACGAAGGTAAAACCGGTTCAGATTTTGGAAAAAAAAGATTTCTAGGCAAGAGTGAGATTCGTCCATTTGAGGGACCGGTCCTGCCCTTCCTACAGGAGGGATGTTCTGTTTCTAACTAGGGTGGGGTGGGCTTCCCCATTAGCTCAGATCCCTCCTAACTCAGTGACCGTTGCACTGATGGCCTCCTTTAAAACTTACCTGGGACGTTTTAGGCCGACAAAAAATAGAATGAACAATTGAGTACCTGTGTAGCAACCGCCCAGCATAATAAGTAAACACCAGTTGAAACCTTCTGGATACTTGGTCTCAGCCTGGGCCCCCTCCCAGGCTCTGGTGGGATGGTGGTTTTGGACTGGATGTATCAGCACGCAGACCTACTGCTTAGCCGCCGGCAGTCCTGTGGCTCTTCTTATGGTTCGTCTTGAGCGGAGAGGAAGTGGAGCCTCATACCTCCTCACACAGTCGCAGGGGGGAAGGACCAGCTCTGGCACATCTTCCTGCTTTCTGGGGTGGACTGCCCTTCGCCTGCTGGCCACTCTTAGTCTGAAGGGGCCATTCCTGCTCATTCTTGTACCTCATGCAGGTTCCGACTGTAATGTTTTGAAACCTTAATTTCCAGACCAAGTACACACTGATCGACGAGCAGGACATCCCGCTGGTGGAGGGCTACTCCTTTGAGGTAAGCATGGCCATCCCTCTGCTGGTCCCACCCAGGGAGGGTCAGGAGGCTGGCTCTTCTTCCTGTGAAGTGAGGGCAAGACCTGGCACATGAGTGTCTGAAGCTGGCCGCCGAGGCCCCAGCCAGAACCCAGGTCCCGGCAGAACCTGGCCATCACTGCCCAGTGGAGCCCCCACCCCACCGCCTCAGCCGTGCTCACCTTCCCTGCTTCCACCCTGGCTGAAGCTCTTCCTGAAAGAGACAGAATTGTGTCATGTTTGTGATGGGGAGTTCAGTGGACAAGCCTCTGTCCCCTAGGAGGCCCCCACCTTCTCTCTGGCTGTGGCCTGCGGCCTACCTGCTGCTCCGTGCCCTAGTCTCACCGGCCCGAGCTCCCTGCCCCAACTGCACCCTGCCCAACGCCTGTCCCTCTGTGTCCAGTCCTTACCTACCCTTTTCCCTCCAGAGCCTCTGGACCCACCATAGTCCTGAGCCCTTCACGCTTTTGCTTACTTTTTCACGGGCTTGCCTTTTTTTCTTACTGGGGGTTGGGGACTTTTTTAAGGGCAAGGAAGTCTATTTCTCTGTGTCCACAACATTTTGCAAAGAGGGTTCTCGAGTTTGTCTCAGCTCAGTGTAGCAAGGTGCTCAGTGCCATGTCTTGGGGAGCTCTGCAGACCCCTGGGGTCCCAGAGACGGGCCTGGCCTTTGTACCTCCAGCTTGTTCGTTTCACTCATTTTTCTAAGAGGAACTTGGAATGTTGTTGAGAATTGGAGGCTTCTTAACAGACCTTTTCCCTGTTTCTTCTCAGGCCCGGATGGAGGTAGACGCAGATGGAAATGGTGCTAAGATATTCGCATATGCCTTTGACAAAAACCGAGGAAGGGGGTCGGGAAGGCTTCTCCACGAGCTGCTGTGGTGGGTGTTTTTGGCTGCTGTTTCCCTCTTGGCCGGGTTGCGGGTGGGTGCTGATGTACGTGGGGTGGGGGGAGCCAGCAGGGCCCCGCCTTTGTTGTCAGATTGTCCTTCCCCAGGTCTCCTGCCTACTCTGGTATTCTTGCCACTGACCGGGGCGGGGCGGGCGGGACGGGGGACGGACTGACAGCATCCCATGACACCGACAGGGCAGCTTGGAAGTCTGCACACCATGTGTGCTCTGCACACAGCCACTGGGGGAGGGCAAGGGCTGGTCCCTCCACTGGGCTTTTGCTGAGCCTGTAGGTGGGATGTGGGGAAGGGCCTTCTCTGCAGTGTGAACAGTGAGGTTCTGAAATACTTGGGGCCACTCAGATGGGGCGTTCTCTAGGCTGTGGGTTGGATGGTTTGGGGTTCCACCCTTGGCTTCCTGCTGCCTAGCTCTTAAATCCAGGGGCTGGGCTGTCCTCATGGCCTGTCCTGTTTGGGATGCGGACCAACACCCTTGGGTTCCTCTCAGCAGCCTGGTTCCGGATGAGCCTGTCAGTGTGACAAGGGGCCAATTGAGATGTTTGGGAGGGTCAGAGGAGCGCATCTGGACAGCTGTCTGTTTCCTAGGGAGCGGCACAGGGGGGGCATTGCCCCCGGGTTTCAGGTGGTGCATCTCAACTCGGTCACTGTGGACAATCGTCTGGATAACCTGCAGTTGGTGCCGTGGGGCTGGCGGCCCAAGGCCGAAGAGATCTCCAGCAAACAGAGGTGGGTCTTCCTGAGGCCGGGGCTGGGGCCAAGGTGCCCCCGAGGGAGGACCCTCCGAGCTCACTGCCAAGATGGGCCGGGGTCTGCTCTGTGCTCTGGGTTGAGGGACCTTGGTTACTGTCCTTGAGAGTGGGCGGTCCTCTTTTTTTTCATTGGGGGAGGATAACTTTTTAATAGTTATCTTTTTGGGTTGGTCTTCTGAATTGGCTCTCACAAGGAGGAGAGTTGTGTGGGCGGGGCCTCGGTAGGTAAGCAGGACTCGATACAGACACCTTTGTCTCAGGGATGCCGCTACGCATGAAGATGGGTCTTTTTGTAAATGATTTGCCTAAGTGGTTTAAGGGAGCAGGATGGTGTGGTCTGGGGCCTTGGCCGCTCGGCCTCCACGTTCCCTCGGTAGGGGACCCCAGGAATAGCCCCACAGTGAGCTTCTTGGAGCCCTTGGCTTTGAAGAGCTGGAGGACCAGCTGGACCGGAGTTGGGAGCCAAAATGAGGCAGAGTGTCCCTGGCCACATGGGGATCATTTAAGGGCTCCCTGGGGCTTTTGCCACCTGCTGGGGCCCCTGAACGGCTTTCCTGATGTTGGCAGTGCTGGTGCTGACCTCCCCGACAGACAGAAGTCAGCAAGGCGATGGGGTGGGGGGTGGTCAGTGTTTCTCTTGATGCTAGCGGTGGATGGAGACTGGGTGGAAGCTTTGCAGCGTTCACCCTCAGGGTCTTGCCAAGCCCCACGTAGTGGAGGAGGTAGATCACACGGCCAACTGGGCTTGGGGGGGTGGTCCCCAGGTATCAGAAGGCCATATCCAGTACGTGCTGCTGCAGCTCTGGAGGGTGTCCTGCACCCCCATAACTCTACCAGGTTCTGGCGGGCGAGGGGCAGAGGGCTGGGTCTCCAGCACTCTGGGTTTTCTGCTCTGATGTTTCAGTCTGACCCTGTTTCCCTCAGGCTGCTCTTGAGAGAGGCCGCCCACAAGAGGTGAGTTAGGACTCATCTTCCTGGGGGTTGTTAGTCTAGGCTTTCAGTTGCAAGTGACAGAAACTGAGCCCAATCTGGCTGAAGCAAAAATAGGACCCTTATTGGCCCCCCGCTGAGATGTGGAAGCCTCAAAGCCACCACCCGTTCCCAGGAGGTGCCGCCAGGGCCGCACACTTGTTTTCCACAGCATGAGGAGAACTGGAATCAACTCCAGTGAGCCTGTTTTGATGCACCCTTCTGCCCCCGTGTTGGGGACAGGAGGGTTCTTTCATTAGACAAGGTGAAGGCTGTGTTGTCAGAAGGCATGCAGGGGCAGCCTGGCAGACGAATCGGGTTCCCCAGGGTTGTCCAGCGTGCACGCAAGTCAGTGTAGACCTGGGACAGCCCCCACCCAGCGATGGCCTGTCTCCTTACAGGGTCTCTGGGTTGTGAAGCCTGTTTTGGGCAGCTCGCCCTGTGACCAGTTTACGTTCGTGCGTCTGAGCATCGTTTGTTGTCGTGAGATAAAGTGACCACAGTTAAGACCTGTTTGGAAGCAGGTCGCTTACACACAGGGCTGCCCCACCTGGTGGCCTCCACGGGGCCGTGGCCTGGCTGCCCATTCTCCTCCAGGCCCAGGACCACCCCGGAGGCTCCTCCCTGCTGGTCATCCTTGGTTTGCCAGTGGGGTTCAGGCCCTCAGTGAGGTTCACTGCACTTGGGGTCAGAGCCAGCCCGAGTGTGGCCTGGAGTCTCCACAGGCATGGGCGTTAGGAGTCTGTCCATTTGTCCCCAGGGCCTCTGCACGGTGGCTCCTGTGGTGGGAGTAAGCCGCCCGTGACGCGAGGCAGGCACCTCAGCTCCTCCCAGGCCTGCACCCTGCTCCTGGAGGGCTGTCTGACCAGGCTGGAGGGCCCCTCTGCAAAGGTGCGTCTCCCTCCCGTTCTGCCCTCCAAAGCTGCTGGAGCTGAAGCCTGTCTCTGGTAGGACTTCATCACCGGGCTCAGGAGCAGCCAGTGTCCCCCCACATCCTGGCTTCCACCCTTCTTTAGAAAATGTTTTTATTGTGGTGAAGTACACATAACGTTTACTGTTTGAACCACTTTTGAGCGCGTGGTTCAGCAGTGTTACACTGTTGTGCAGCCGTCCCCCCATCCGTCTCTAGAAGTTTCTCACCTTCCCAAACGGAAGCCTTGTCCCTGATAAGCGCTGAGCCCTCGGCCCCTCCCCGAGGCCTGGCCCCGCTGTTGCATGAATCGACAGCACTAGGGACCTCGTGGATTCAGACAGCAGTTGTCCTGTGATGGGCTTATGTCACTTCACCTCATTTAAGTCCTCAGGACTCCTCCGTGTTGTAGCTTGTGTCAGAATTTCCTTCCTTTTCAAGGCTAAGTCATATCCCACTGCATGTGTATATGTGCCTAGGTATACATACACACGTGTCTACACACGTGCACGTCACACACATTGGTTTACCCCTTCCTCTGTCGACGGGCACCTGGGTGGCTTCCACCACTTGCCTTTTGTGAGCGATGCTGCCATGAACCCAGTTGTACAAACAGCTCTTCACGTCCCCGCTTTGGATTCTTCGGAGTGTGTGCCTAGAAGTGATGGAACTGCCAAATCATGATGATTCTGTTCACTTTCTGAGGAACCAACATGCTGTTTTCCATGGCATCTGTCCCGTTTCACGTCCCCACCAGCAGTGCGCAGAGGTTCCAGTGTGTCCGCGTCCTTGCCGACACTCGTTTCCTGTTTGTGTGGGAGCAGCCGTGCCCGGGAGTGCGAGGTGTCCCTGTGCGGTGGGGACGTGCGTCTTCCTGAGGACGGTGGTGCTGGGCAGCTTTGCACGTGCTTTGGGCCATGTGGGTGTCAGGGAAACGCCTGCTCGGATGCCCTGCCCATTGTGGATCAGGTTGTTGGGTTTTTTGTTGAGTTGTAGAGGTCTTTATATTGTCTGGGTGTTAACCCCTTGTGGGATGTAAGATTTGCAAGTAATTTTCCTCATCCTGTGGGCTGCCATTTTACTGATGCACGAAGGTCTTGAATTTCCACGACATCCAGCGTGTCTGCGGTTTTGTTACTGTGCCTCTGATGTCATAACCCCGATCGTTGCCAAATCCAGGGTCAGGAAGCTTTTGTCCGATGTTTTCTCTAAGAATTGTATCGTGTTTAGGTCCTTGATCCATTTTGAGTGAGTTTTGCAGGTGAGTTTAGAAGAGGCTGACCCTTCCCTGTAGTGGTGCCTCCAGGCCTGGCCCAGGAGAGTGGGTGGGGCGGGGGTTCTTCACACACCCTTCCCTCTTGCAGTGCCGGTGGTGCCTCCTGTGAAGGCGGCCTGCGCTTGCCCCGCCCCAGGTAGAACTCTCCAGTTTCAGGCTTGGCCCGCCCTACGCGGGAAGCCCTGAGAAGGACACACAGCAGCTCCCGGTCGAAGGAGAGGTGGCTCAGCGGCTGGGCCTGGGGTCTCCAGGCATTGGGGAGGTGATGAGGGAGGCTGACGCCGCCCTGCCCAGTACCTTTCAGAGGGAGGTTAAAACGGGCTAAATGCCTGGTGTCAGGAAGAGGTGCGCCTGGCAGCAGGGTGAGCTCAAGGACAGTCAGGCTGCCCGTCAGTGTAGAGGAAGCCGCTGTCCGCTGCCGCGTTGCCCTTGTCACCCCCGTGCCTGGACCACTGTGGCCAGAGCATGCGAAGTTGGCTTTCCTCGCAGGGAGCAGAGCTTGTACTGGCTGGCGATCCAGCAGCTTCCCACGGACCCCATAGAGGAGCAGTTCCCCGTGCTGAACGTGACCCGCTACTACAACGCCAACGGGGATGTGGTGGAGGAGGAGGAGACCTCTTGCACCTACTACGAGTGCCACTACCCGCCCTGCACCATGATGGAGAAGCAGGTGGGCGGCCGCCTGGCCTGGCCTCGCTGGGGCGGCCTGCAGACCCCTCGCCTCTCCCGGCTGCTCTCCCCACGGGGGCTGTTCCTCGGTCCACCCTGAGCGGCCCTTGCGGTCCTGTGGCCGCTCCCCAGGGTGACCGGGCACGCCGTTCTGTGTGCTTTCAGCTCCGCGAGTTCAACATCTGTGGGCGCTGCCAGGTGGCGCGCTACTGCGGCTCCCAGTGCCAGCAGAAGGACTGGCCGGCCCACAAGAAGCACTGTCGGGAGAAGAAGCGCCCCTTCCAGCATGAGCTCGAGCCAGAGCGATGACCAGGCAGTGGAGCGTGCAGCCCTGCACTCGCGGCTTCCCATCTCCCTGGGGCGCTGCCAACACCGGCAGGCGGCTGGACCCGGAGCTGCCGCAGGAGTCACTCCCGCACCTGCACCGGACCTGGACCCGGACCCAGACCCGGACCAGCACCACCGCCCAGGGCCCCATGCCCTGCGGCCCGGCTCCTGGAGCTCAGAGACAGCTGGGAGGCTCCCGCGGACGCTTCTCCTTATTTATATGTTAATACGTTTGTAAACTCATGTACAGTTTTTTTGGGGGGAGGCGGTGGGGGGCGGAGGTTACAATTGGGTCGGTTGCTGTAACACCTGAGCTCCTGGGCTGCTGAGTCAGGCAGGGCGGCGGCCTGGGACTGTGGCACAAGGCGAAGTAAAGGGTGGTACCGCCCGGCGTGCCGGCTGCTCTCTGCTCTCCTCATCTGCCATCTGGGGGTGGGGGTGCAAAGGAGACCCAGACCTGTCCTTGTCTTTGTCCTTGTCCTTGTCCTGGGGCAGGAGCTGCTGGGGGTTCTTGTAGGTTGCCCGCTGCTCTGGCCCCGGCCCTGGTGAATTCTCATTTGACTCATGCACTGAGTGGGTGGGAGCTGGGGGCAGGAGGTTCTGCCCGGCAGGCCCGCTGAGGTCCGCCGTATGAACTGGAGCGCCCCAGAGGGGTGAGCACTGCTTCCCTGGCTGCTGGGCTGTATCCCCAGGCCAGGCCTCCCTCTGTTCCAGGAGCCACAAACCTCTGAGAGCTGGGCAGCACCGGGTACACCTGCAGAGTTACTTGGGGCCAGGCCGTCTGGCTGGGGACTTGCTGGTCTCCAGGGCCAGCCAGCCAGCCTGCTGGAGGCCTTGTTCTTGGGAGAGTGAAGGCTGACCACACCAACTCTGACCATCTGTCCCGGGCCCTCCCTGGCCCCACGTTGGTCCTGCAGGCCTCTGCCACACCTTCCCGTTTGCCACCTTCTGCCATCTTCCAGGAGGCTGCGTGCTCTTGCTGCTTCCCCGGGCTGGGGCCAGCCACTAGGTGGCCGTTGGTCTGTGAGCTGAGCTTTTAGTAGCTCCTTTTACAGAACTTGGCGCCTTCTGGGCATGTGTCCCGGAATTCAGGGCTGGGGACACAGGTGAGAGCAACATTCAGGGAGCAGGAGGAAAACTGTCCTGACCCCAAGGGAAGGCAGGAACTTTATATGCTCCACGTGGGTTTTACTGAAAAGACTGCTGCTGTGCAGGTTGGGGGTAGTGGGCCTTCCAGGTCAGGACCTTTTTGCTGCATAGGTGAGGTTGGCTGTGGGCTCCGGACCCTCGGTGAGCAGTAGTGGGGCTCAGGAAGCTACCGGGAGGAGGGCGTGTGATCCTGAGAGACAGTCACAGACAGCAGCTGGCTGGAGCCCTTGGGACAAGTCCAGGGTGGGATAACCCCTGCTTCTGGAGGCCAGCTGTGGCCGGGACTGTTGAGGTTGGGGCCTCCTGAGTAGGCCAGCACATTGAGGTTTCGGCGAGCGTCAGACATGGAGCCATGGGTGTGCTCAATTTGCTTTCAAACACAGGCTCCTGGGCTGAGGAAGCCCGGAGCGTAGGCTGTGGGTCCTACCTGTGTCCTTTGGGGAGCAGTCAGGGTGGACCTCCAGCCTGTTCACATTCCCTGACTGGCACCAACTGCTCTGTGGTCAGCCGTTCATAGGGCAATTACACTGAAAGGGAAGCGGCGGGGTCTCAGCTCCCCCATAGGATGCCACACTGGGTCCTGACCCTGGTTGCTTTCTGCTGGGTCTCATGGGCTCATCTGGAATAGCCTTGACCCGGGGATTGCTGTCTGAGGTGACTGCAGGAGCCACTGCAGTAGCTGGTGGCTGTCCCCTACCTGAGGGTGCTGTGCCCTGTGCTGGGTGATAGGGACCCTGAGTCTGCTGGTGCAGGGCCCTGCGCTGGAGCGGGGCAGGTACTGTGGGGCTCCAGGTGTTCACTCACACCCCTACCATGGCCTCTGCAGTGGATGCCCTGCTGAAGGCGTCCCAGGGTCCACAGACTGCTCTTACCCCATTTGCATCCATTGTCCTTCATCTGATAACCCGCCCCAGGTTTACTTTCTCTTTTGATGGCTCTGACCTCTTGACTTGATAGCCACACATCTGAGAGCCTCTGAATGTTCAGCATTCACTCACATGGTTAAAACGTGGGACTTGTTCTTAACTGGAGCATGGTGTGGGGCTGCTTGACCAGACTGCCTTTGGTACCAGGTCAAATCAAGACACGTGGCTTCAGGGTGCCCGGTTGCTTCCTGAAACCGTTTCTGCTGCTGTGCTGCAGCTGCCGTCCTAGCTGTGGACCCACGTCTGTATTTCCAGTCGTAGAAACCACTTTGGAGCCACAGGCTCACTACCCACGTATCCATGTGGATTTCAGTCTCACGTCCAGGTTCCCAGGGCTACTACAACAAAGCATTACAAACTGGGTGGCTTAAAAACAATGTATTGTGGATGGAGGGTATAGCTCAAGTTGGTAGTGTGTGCTTAGCATGAGGTCCTGGGTTCAATCCCCAGTACCTCCTCTGTAACATAAATAAACCTACCCCCCAACAAAACAAAACAAAACACCCAACAATGTATTGTCTGGGTGCTGGAAGCTGGAAGCCTCATGTCCAGGCATTGGCAGGGCTGGGCTCACTCTGAAGACTCAAGGGAAGGGAAGGTGTGCTCCGGACTCCTGGCTTAGGGCAGCCATGCCCTGTAGATCAGAATACCTGGCAAGCCTGTCTTTATGTTTTCTTCCGTCTGTGGGTGTTTCACAGTCCAAATTCCCCCTCATAAGGCCAGTCCTAGTGGATTAGGGTCACCCTAATGACCTGGTTTTAACCAGAGTACTTCTGTAAAGTCCCTGTTTCCAAAGGTCACATTCTGTGGTACTCAGGTTAGGACTTAAACATATCTGTGGGGGGATACACAATTAAATCCTTAAGATAGCCCACATTTGCGTTCCTCAACATTCTGTAGAGTCAACTGATTTTATTGAACGGTGTCAACACGTACTCGGTCTCCCAAATCAGATCATGACTGCTGGTCTCCCTTGCATCCTAAGTCTAACTGGCAGGCAGAGCCTGCCCCTCTGCCCAGACCCTGGTTCTCCGTGCCCTCTGTTCACCTTCCCGCCCTCCACCCCTGCCAGTGCCCTCCGGCCAGCCCTGTCTGCTTTCTGTGCTGTCCAGCCGGCAGGTCTGCGCCCCGCGACGCACCGCACTCAGGCCCTCCAGAGGGTCAGGGAGGGCAGACCAGGCTCAGTCCCTTTGCGTCAGACCCTGAACTCGGCTCCCTGGGTGTCCAGGCCCTTTACCCACCCCATTCCCATGCCCCGCTTTCCTCTATCAGCTCAGCTGTCCCGAGAATCCGTGCAGGACACGCGGCGCGCGTCTCCCAAGCCCGCGTCTGGGCGGCTGCTAAGCGCGAGGGGAGCACGTAGGGCCAGCTGAGGTCCGCCGGCCGGCAGGGGGCGCGGGAGCCCGACCTCCCTCGCGCGGGGCGTCTACGGAGGCCGGAAGTCCTGCCTTGGCGCTCCGGAAGGAGTCGCGGAGAGGGGACGGCGGCGGAAGTGGGAGGAGTGTCGCGCCCGAGCTGAGCAGTGCCCCCCACCATCCCGGCCCTGGCCCCGCTCTCGCCGCAGCCCCGGGCCCGCCGACCCTGCTCTCAACCTGGCTTCATCCGCCCGCCTCCGCCACCCACTCTCCGCCACCCCGGTCGCCGCCGCGTCCTTCTCCGAATGCTGGGCGGCCGGCAGTCGGGTGCGGCTGCTGCAGGCGGTGGACGCGGAGCACACTGCGGACTCGGTGGAGTGGTGCCCGCTGGAGGGCTGCAGGCGCCTGCTGGCGTGCGGCACCTACCAGCTGCGGAAGCCGGAGGACCAGCCCGCCGACCCGGGGGGCAAGGTGCGCGGTGCCCTCCGGCCTCGCGCGGTCTCCACAGGCCTTCGATCCCCAGGTGGCATTTCCCAAGCAGCTAGAGCCCCAGGGTCGGGCTCTTCTCTGGAGAAGAGCGAGAAAGGGCTCCCAAGAGGCAGAGCCGACCGCAAGCCTCGGTCGAAAGAGAAAACTCTGGCGTGGAGTCGCACAGGGGGTGCAGATGCGACATTGGCCTTGTGGCCAGAAAGTAGGTTAGAAACAGGGCATCCCGAAAGCAGGATGTCATCTCTGCAGGCGTGGTTCAAGTTTACGGATGAAGTCTAGAGTAAAGAGAAAATGGGATTCGCAGTAGCTGTACCCACTCTCTTGAAGGCATCTATGTGCATCCAAACCAGACACTTTAAAGCGTGAGAACTGGTGCTGGGGCAACAGCCCTAAGCCAGGGCTGTCCCAGGCAGACTGAGCCCTGTGCTGACCCTAACCCTGCTCTTGGCCGATATAGAAGGAGGCCGATTTATAAGGAGTCTCCTGTGCTGAGTAGAGGAGGGCTCAGCCCCTACCCATTACTTGCATACAAGAGACATTTCTCCAGCTCAGGAAGTCGGGGTGCTGCCTCCAGGCACAGTTCCAGAGTCTTGGCCAGTCTCTTCTTTCTTTCAGTCCCCATCCCTGGGCTCCTCAGAATCTGTGAAGGTGATTAGAGGACTCACTTGAGCTTTTTTGCAGAGTGGACTGGATGTTGATGAGCCTCAAGTCCGTTTAGGCCGCCTCTACCTGTATAGTTTCAATGAGGATGGTTCCACTTGCCCCCTGGTTGAGATCCAAAGGAGAGATACGTCTGCAATCCTGGACATGAAATGGTACGACTTTGGGAACAGTCCTGCTTGTCTGGAATTTGTTGTGAGGAGCCTGATGCCTGGCAGCGTTCCACAGGGCGGGGGAGTGTCTGAGGCTTGGGTTCATTTCTTTACCGTCCTGTCCTGCCCACCTGTTGGCACCTGGAGGATGCTGTAGACGGGTTTTTCCACATCTCTGTCAGTCTGGGAAGCAATGCTAGTTTTCTGCTTCATAAGCTGGGGGATCTTGTTGAAACAGAATTGTAGGCTCACACCCAGTTTTGAAGCTGAAATTTAAATAGTTACTGGGGTGCATGGTGCTCTCCAGTGCTCTGGGCACGCCCCGGGTTCTAACTGGCACGTGTGTCTTCGCAGGTGCCACGTCCCAGTGGGCGGCCACGCCCTCTTGGGCGTGGCGGATGCTGGCGGGTCCGTAGAGCTCCTCCGCTTGGTGCGATCCGAGGTCGGTGACAAGGGCCAGGCCCTTTGTAGAAAACAAGGGGACGGCAGCATTCCTGGACCAGAGGAGAAATCCTCTCTGGGTCTGAGGCCGTGCCCCTTTGATCACGTTCCTTTCTCCACAGCAGAACTCTTACACGCTAGAGCCATTCTCCCGCTTTGCCCTGGAAAAGCGGGGTCTGGCCTTGTCCTTGGACTGGTCCACTGGGAAGGCTGGAAGGTAAGGGCTGGCATTGGTGGGCCCGAGTCTTCCCCTGGGCATCCACTCCTATCTTCACGCAAGAGAACGAAAGCCACCTGTGCTGGCCTCATCTGTGGCTCCCCAAACCTGGGAACATCACTGCCAGGCCTGATGGAAAAAGAAAAAAGTTCGGCCTTTTAGTTAGAAGGGGTGGTGTTTTTATCGGGAGGAGCTGATACTTATTTATTTATTTAATTTTTTTACTTTTGGGGGAGGTAATTTGTTTGTTTACTTATTTATTTTGATGGAGGTACTGGGGATTGAACCAAGGACCTCATGCATGCTAGGCATATGCTCTACCACTGACCTATTCACTCCCCCCTCAAGCACGCTTCTTAAGAGGCATGTCCACACTCCAGGTCTGTGGAAAGCCTCTGTGTGACATGCTGTGGGGGCATAAAGTGTCACCAGTTGGGAGCCAGAAGAGAGTGATGCGTTTGAGTCTGTGCATGAACTTCAGCCAGGTTTCTCCATTGGTTCCCTGTGTCCAGAGCCAGTGACCAGCCCTTGAAACTCATTAGCAGCGACTCCAACGGGCAGCTGTCCCTCCTGAAGGTGAGCGAGGCAGGGCCGGGGCTGCAGGCTGTGGCCACGTGGCAGGCCCATCACTTTGAGGCCTGGATTGCTGCTTTCAATTACTGGCAGACAGAGGTTGTGTATTCAGGTTGGTACCCCCTCCGCTTCGGTTCTCTCTCAAGTCTGGTTGAGGGCGCAGGGATGGGGAGCAGAGAAAGCTACTTGATTCTGGTCCTGCTAGGATCACGAAACCCTCTTGCGGAGAGGGTATTTTCCAGGGCAGAGGCCGTGGCTGGGGCTCACCTAGAGGGCGAGGTGCAATCTGTGCAGGCCCTGCAGGCCCGGATGGTGCCACCCCGTGCTGGAGCAGCTCTGGTGAGGCCCTGCTGTGCTGCTGTGGCGGAGGGGGCCTCACTCACTCTCACAGTCCAGTCGGAGCCCCTCCCTGCTGGTGCTTCTGGGTCCAGAGTTGAATTTTCATGTTGGGTTTCAGGTTTGTTTCCTCTTTGGAGTATTTCACTGTCCCAAAGAAAAGGAAGCATGAAGTAGGGTTAATTTCCTGGTATTGGTAGTGGTGTGTATTTGGGGGGTGCTGGGGTGGGAATGAGAGGTGAACAGAGCTTGGGGACGGGGGGCTCTGGGTAGCTCACGGGCAGGGAGGGCACTGGCCTCAGCGAGAAGGCGGAAGAGGAGCCGGAGAGTTTGCAGAGAGGCAAAGGAAAGATCTGACCCGTCTCCCTCTCTCAGTTGCTGGGAGTGTGCTCAGCCCCACGTGAGCTGAGTTCTGAGTGTGCTCAGAACACCACGTGAAGCCGGGGTGTTCTGCCGGCTGGTCAGGAGGCTGTGTGACCTCGCCCCGCCACAGCGGAGCCTCTTGCTGAGTGACAGCGACAGCTACACACCCGGTCGCACGGCAGCACTCACACACCGGGCCCCTGCGCCCCCACACTTTTCCCTGGTCGTCACACCACGCTGCCTGGACTGTCCTTTTTCCAGCCTTCCCATTACCTGGGGGGCCCCTTTCCCACAGCATGGAAGTGTTCACTGTCCTCTGGACCCTCCTCTTGCTCCATGTTGTTGTTTTCCTGACCTCCGTTAATGTCTCTTCCAGAAACACTGTGCTGTGGTTTTTAGCCAGACCTTTTTCCTGCATTCTTGATGCATTTATCCTGCCTGCAGGGGTGCTTCGCAGGCACTCGCCCAGGATCACGGGCTGGGCCATGCGCTCCTATGCTGCCTTGTGCACACCTGCCCCTCCCGCTGTCCGCTCACCCCTCCCCTGAGTGTGTGTTGCTGGTTTTACCACAGGAGCATCTCAGAATTGGCCATCTCTCTCTCTCTCCACTTGTCCGGACTCAGTCTCCTCCCGTTTGTTGGGGCTGAGCCCTGAGTGATAGCCCTGTGTTCATTCTCCCCCTTTTCCAGTCCAGCCTCCACTCTTGTGAAGACCTGCAGCCTCCGCCCACCTCGTGTACCATATTGCTCTTTGCAGCTCCTGCCAGAACACTTGGTGTGAGACCTGTGGTCCTGTGCCTGCCTTTCTGGTCCAATTTCGAACCCTCCTTCCATGCCTCTGACTTCTTTTCTTCAAATATTCCATGTTCTCAGCAATCTTGGTGCTTGGTCACGTGATGTCTCCTTTAGGCGTTAATTCTACATGTCTGGCGGGGCTCAGCTTACAGTCTCGTTTTTAGGGATGCTGGAATCGCTCTCTTGACATCCTGTGCTCATCCTAATTCTGATTATGTGTTTAATGCTTGTTCTCCCCTGAAGGAGGGTCCTTTCTGGGTTACTTGTCACACCCTTGAGCAGCCTCGGGGAGAACAGTGAAGATTTAATTGTTTGAGCTCTCATTTCTGAACCAGTTTCCCTACCCGAAGGCTAAGCTGATTCAGAGCAGGGGTACAGGACAATGATGTTATAACGCAGGACCAGGCTGTTCATTCAGCAGGTGTTTACTGAGCACCTGCTGCCTGCCAGGCACTGTCTTGGGGGCTTGGGACACACCCGTGAGCAGGCGGACAAAAGTCCCTGCTTTCATTGTGCTCACACCATCTGGCAGGAGACGGCAGCGAACAGGAAGCACAGTGTGCGCGGCAGGTGTACGTCCTCTGGGGAGAAGAAAGGTGGGACGGGCTGAGGGGCTCAGGCGTGCGGGCAGGTGCAGGTTGTGTGACAGAGCACAGTCGCCATAGGCGAAGGGCCCCAAGGCAGGAGTGAGCCCGGTGTGTTCGGAACAGCGCGTAGCCAGCGTGGCCGGGTGGCACAGGCGGTGCTGGACTGGAAGGTGAGAGCAGAAGCCGCGGGGGCACGGCCTCGCCGGCCCCGGGAGGGACTGTGGCTTCAGCTCAGCGTGGAGGGAGCCGTTGCGGATGTTGAACAGAGGAGTGATCTCTTTTGGGCTGTGTTTTAAAATCTGAGGAATGTGTTGAGTGCAGACTGCAAGGGCTGTGGTGTCGCCTGGAGGCCTGTCACCCCCGCGGGTGCATGCTGGGAGCAACGGAGGTGAGAAGTGGTGAGGCTGCTCGGTGTGAAGGCAGTCGGATAGGCGTCCTGGTGAGGCGAGTGTGATGTGAGAGAGAAGGACAGACCATGGTGTAAAGACGCCACAGGCAGCTCTCCTTACGCACTCACCACAGAAGGCAGCTGTGCTTGAGGCCCACCCGCAGGCGCCTTGCCCAGATGGCCTGCTTCTGCCCGTCCACTTGGGCGTGGGTCCACCCGTATTCTTTGTCCCAGGGTCTGTACTTTGCTCAGTAACTACCTGTAGGTGGGTGGGTGGTTGGACGGGTGGTGGCTGGAGGATGGATGGAAGGACAGGTTTGTGGGGGGCAGATGGGTGGACGGTGGGTGTAGATGGTCGGGGAACGGAGGGCTCAGGCCTCCGAGGGCTTTCTGCTCCTGTTTGTCCTCCCTGCGCGACCTGTTCTCCAGCCGTCCCTTCCCTCCCTCCTTCAAGGCAGCGCGGCCCTGTGCTTGCTGTTGCCTTTCTCCCAAGGCCGGCTGTGGGTCGGCGTGCCGCCCCCTTGCTCTCCCTTTCCTCTCAGTTCCCCCAGGACAAGCACAGGGCCTCTTCTGTCAGGTCACAACCACATGGAGCGGCGCTGCAGGCTCCAGAACCTCAGGTCTCCACATTTGATGCCTCCCTTGTGCAGGTCCTGTTCAGAGTCCCTTGACGTGGGTGCAGGTTCCTGGTGGTCAGGACCCCGAAGGGTTGAGTCACGTGTGACCTGGAAATTCTCCCCTGGACTTCCTGGCCTGCCCTTTCTCCTCCTGGGGCAGCCTTGGTCCTTCCCTCTTCCCCACACACGCCTTCGTCAGGTTACGGCCAGGGTGACCATTCCCAGGTGCTGCTTAGGCTCTTCTGCCTGGTGCCTGCCTGCAACCCCCCGGGAGGATGGTCCCCAGGAACCTCCTCGTGGGTGAGAATGCCGCCTGAGACGCGCCGGCCGTTGTTGGGCATTTCTGTTCTGTGCAGGTGGGGACGATGGCCTCCTGAAAGGCTGGGACACCAGGATGCCCCCCACATCCGTGTTCACAAGCAGAAGGTAGGTGGTAGGGGGCCGGCGCTGCCCGTGCCTCAGGGTCCCAGGGGCCTGCCGGGCACCAGCTCAGTCCCTGCCCTCCGCTCACAGACACTCCATGGGCGTGTGCAGCATCCAGAGCAGCCCACACCAGGAGAACGTCTTGGCCACAGGAAGGTGAGACCCAGCGTCTGTTCCCATGCCTTCCTGCACCAGCCGTGGCCTCTCCGTGTCGTGGCGGTGGCCATGTCTCATGGGCTGGCCCTGAAGGGGCGGTGGGCCCTGGGTCTGTCTGGGAGGGTAAGCAGGTGGGTGCTCTGGGCCCCGCGCTCCCATGTGCTCTCTGTGGCCCCGGTTCCAGCTACGACGAGCACGTCCTGCTCTGGGACACTCGGAACATGAAGCAGCCGCTCGCGGACACGCCCGTGCAGGGCGGGGTGTGGAGGCTCAAGTGGCACCCTTTCCGCCGCCACCTGCTGCTGGCGGCCTGTGTGCACGGAGGCTTTAAGGTCCTCAACTGCCAAAGGGCAGTAGGTGAGCGGGGGCCCCAGTTCTTGCCTCTTCGCATGTTCCCAGGGCCACGCCCGAGGCCTTGCCGAGGTTTGTCACCCTGCCCTCTGCGCATGGCTCTTACCTGACCGTCTGGATTGTCATGGTACCTTCTGCATCTCAGCGACTTTCTGGCCCTATTGGGACCCCTCCTCCAGACGCATTACCGCTTGTCGCTTTCATAACCATCCTTGACCCACCTTTGCCACATCGTCCTGCTGTGGTCAGTGTGGTCCCTGTGGTCTGATGCTCCAGGAGAACCTGGCACTGGGAAAGCTCTGCCTGAGGCCGAGCCACAGCGTGCGGCTGGGGGGACGCAGCCCCTGCATGGTCTCCCTTCCCTTCACCTCATGCTCCTGTGGGTGCTTGGAATCTCCAGGTGAACCTGACCTGTCATTCTTTTGCTGTCCAAACTATTTCCGTTTCTTTTCTCAGCCCCCACCCCTGTCCTCCCCTCACTCTCAGCCCGTGACCTCCCGTCCCCTCCTCCATGCAAAGAAGCGACTTAGCGCCTCAGCCCCATTGTGGCTCCTGGGGCCGGGCTCCTCTGCACTGGCTCTGCACCAGCGTCCTCCTCTGAACCCACGCTCCTCCCTGCCCTGGCGGCTCGCACTGTCACAGTCTGAGGTCGTTCCTCTCCGTCAGCGTCGGCGTTTTGTGATACCTTCTTTGACTGAGTGGCTATTCACGAGTGTGTGGTTTAATTTCCACATTCTCGTGGGCGCCCTCGATTTCTTTCTGCTAGGATTTCTGACTTGACGCCACTGTGGGCTCCTCCGGGCTTGTTGAGGTGTGCCGAGCGTGCGGCCGCCGGGGAGAGCCCCGCTTGCCCCTCCGAGGGGCCTGCGCTGCTGACACGGGCGGAGGGCCTGTGGGGGCGGTCGGGGCTGCTGCTTCCTTGCTGACTGTCCGCCTGGTTGTTCGTCACTGACAGCATGGGGCTGAAGTCTCAGCTGTCACTGTTGGCTCCTCCTCAGTTCTGTCAGGTTTTGTCTCAGAGGTTTTGGGGTTCTTGTTAGGGGTGTCCTTGTTCATAACTGTGTTTTCCTCACGTATGGACCCTCTTGTTGATGCACGGTGCCCTGTTTACCTATAATAAGGTTTTGTTTGCTGTAAAGCCTCTCCTCTGACGCTGGGGAGCCACTCAGGGTCCCTCACGGGTGCTGCCTGCTTCCGTCTGTTCATGGTCTGAGTCTGAAATTGTCTCCTGTCCTGGGCCGGACCCTCTTCCACCAGGACCTGACAGAGGTGACATTCTCTCCTCAGTGTGTTGGGTCAGGAGTCACGTGACGCCACTCTGTCCTTTGTAGCAGATGTTAACTGGACCATGTGGTCAAAGTGGTTGCCCTAGCTTTCTCCAGTGTAAAAAAGCTATTTTTCCTTTGTAATTAATAGCCTGTGATGAGAGTCTTTGAACCTGTGTTTCTCATCAGACTTTCACTCAATCCATTGATGATTCTTGCCTGATAAGTTACTACTGTAATTGCAGAATGGTGATTTTCTGTTACTATCCTTCCCACATTTTAAAATTCGTATTCTTTTGTAAGGAAGAGCTGTCCTTTCTTCCATGTGTCTATCTGTATCCATATACAGTTGTTCCCTGGTATCCACGGGGGTGGGTTCCAGGGCCCCTGCAGACACCAGGTCCCTCAGATAAAATGGCCCAGTGTTTGCATTTACCTGGACACTTTAAATCATCTCTCAGTTGTTTGTAATACCTAACACAGCATGAATGTCCTTTTCATATGTCCTCAGAGATTTTTGAGTCCAGGTGGCCCTGTGGCCTGGGGTTCCAAGCCTGTAGCTTCCTCCAGCCTTGGGTCGTGTGGTATTTTTGATCCTGAGTTGGTTGACTCTGTGGCTGTGGAACTCAGGGGAAGGACGGCCAACTGCCCCTCCTTGCTTTGGGGCACAGTTAGCTCCAGGTTCATCTCGTACTTTGCCTCCCCTGCACCCGGGGTCAGCTGTTCCTCTGGAAGCCCTGCGGCCTCTTAGTGCCAGTGTTGTTTACAGCCTGAGATCTGGTCATTAGTTGTGCTCGTAGCCGTGCTCATAGCCGCGGGGTGCTGTGTGGGAGTGTGCATGTGCATGTGTGAGCGTGGGTCACTATAAGGTACTGAGTATGGCTCCGTGTGCTGTACAGAACAAATCTACCTGTTTTATGTATAGTAGTTAGTATTTGCAAATCTCGGACTCCCATGTATCCCTTCCCACCTTCTTTCCCCTCAGTAACTGTAAGTTTGTTTTTTTTTTTAACATTTTTTATTGATTTATAATCATTTTACAATGTTGTGTCAAATTCCAGTGTAGAGCACAATTTTTCAGTTGTACGTGAGCATATACATATTCATTGTCACATTTTTCCTCTGTGAGCCACCATAAGAGCTTGTGTATATTTCCCTGTGCTATACAGTATAATCTTGTTTATCTATTCTACAATTTTGAAATCCCAGTCTATCCCTTCCCACCCCCCACCCCCTTGGCAACCACAAGTCTGTATTCTATGTCTATGAGTCTGTTTCTGTTCTGTACTTATGCTTGTTTGTTTGTTTGTTTTTTAGATTCCACATGTGAGCGATCTCATATGGTATTTTTCTTTCTCTTTCTGGCTTACTTCACTTAGAATGACGATCTCCAGGAGCATCCATGTTGCTGCAAATGGCATTATGTTGTCAGTTTTTATGGCTGAATAGTATTCTGTTGTATAAATATACCACCTCTTCTTTATCCAGTCATCTGTTGATGGAAATTTAGGCTGTTTCCATGTCTTGGTTATCGTAAATAGTGCTGCTGTGAACACTGGGGTGCAGGTGTCTTTTTGAAGTAGGGTTCCTTCTGGATATATGCCCAGGAATGGGATTGCTGGGTCATATGGTAAGTCTATTCCTAATCTTTTGAGGAATCTCCATACTGTTTTCCACAGTGGCTGCACCAAACTGCATTCCCACCAGCAGTGCAGGAGGTAATTCCCTTTCCTCCACGGCCTCTCCAGCACTTATCGTTTGTGCACTTTTTAAAGATGGCCATTCTGGCTGGTGTGAGGTGATACTTCACTGTGGCTCTGACTTGCATTTCTCTGATGATTAGCGACATTGAGCATCTTTCCACGTGCCTGTTGGCCTCGCTCTTTTTAAAGGTTACATAGCACACCATTTGGTGCGTATACTACAGATCTCTCTTCCAACTTTCTAGGTGCATGTTTGGGCTCTTCCAGTAGTTTGCCACTGTAAATAGTGCTTGACGTGTATTCTGTTGTGCGCATGCTTCTGCCTCACTGAAGGTATCCTCAGGGCTGCTGCCTAGATGAGGGGCTACAGGGTCCCAGGTGAGCACGGATCTCACTGTTTCCTCACCAGCCACACATGGGGAAGCCTGCCTCCCCTCAGCCTCGCCAACAGCGCCATCAGGCTTGTGAAGTGGCGTCTCACAGGAACTTAAACCTGCGTGTCTCTAACTAGGAGTGAGGTTAAACATACTCTCACTTGCTGAGGGCTGCTGTTATATCTGTCTCTGTGAAGTGCCTCTGTCTGTCCTTTGCCTGTTTCCCCTCTGGCTTCTGGTCCTTTTCTCTCTCGGCTTGGAGTTCTGTGCAGTGGCCTTGACCCTTGACCTCTGGTTTAGGCTGGAAATGTTTCCTCTGTTTGTTGCCTTGATCTGCCTTTGGTGGTGTTTTTCCCCATGCAGAAGGTTTTCTTAAATGTAATACAATTTATAGATTTTTAAAATTCAATCTAGATTTTGTGTTTTAGTTAAAAAGCCTTTTCCCTCCCACACTCAGGTTAGTTTAAAAAAAAAATTCTCTCTAATGGCTATTTTGCCCTTTGTCATGTTTTACTTTATATATTTATGCAAACATTGAAATAAGTATTTCTTTTTCCTTAATTAGGTTAGTTAGTAGTGTGTATATTATTTCTTTGAAAGGATTTTGATTTTGGTTGTATGGTGTGTTCTGTTCTGTGCTCTCATCAGTGTCTCTTTTTGTCTGTATTGTTCCTCTCCCTGTGCCTCCTTAGTTCTCATTCTAGCATTCTGAGTTGGGAGTACAGTTCACTCATCTTTATTAATCTGTTTATGTTACGTGTTTTTATGTTTGAACTTTTCTGTGATGTAAGCATACTTGTAGGTTATGACAGTAGTCATTTCACTTGCACTTTTTATAAAGAAGTTCTGTGATTTGAGTTCGTATTTCCCTTTTATCCATGAGTGGCTTTAGTAGAAGGTTTTTAGACTTCTAGGTGGAAGCAGTCTTTTGTTTTGACCGTGTCATTCATTTTGTTTCACTGCGTTAGGTCGGAATGTGGCCTGCACCATTCCTACTCTTTGGAACTTTCCACCCCTTGCTGCCTAACGTAACGTGTTGTTCTGTTTGGGCTCCGCGTGCCCCCGAGGGGCAGCCGTGCTGTGTCACAGGTGTCATGTCTCTGTGCAGCAGGAAGACCTGTCGTCCACTAGTTACCAGGGCCAGGCGTCCCCACCCGAGCGGGGCGTCTCCTGGGCCTTCCTTCCATGCATGTGGCCAGTGTGTCTCTCTGCCCTCTGGGAGCCTCAGCGCCCAGCTCCCTGCCAGAGCCCTCTGCCCGGGGAAAGCCCTGGGTGAGGGAGGAGGGTCTCATGTTTGCCGAGTCCAGCTCCAGCCTTTCCTCATCAGTGCTCATTCTGATCGATCGCGATTCAGATCACTTGGCATGGATCCCGGCACTCGGGAGGCAGCAGTGGCCACCTTCAGGGTGTTGCGGCCTCCAGGCTGACTCTTCGAAGGCTGAATGGTGGGCTGTTGGGGCTTCCCGCTGCTGACAGTTTCCTAAGTCCACATCCCCGGCTCACTGGCCACCCATTTTCCATGGCTGCTCATGCCAGCCTGGTCCTCACCCCAGACCCTTGACCACCTCAGGCCTGGCGACAGCTCATCATTTCTTTCTTCTGCTCGTGGGTCACTTTCAGCCCTCCCTCAGCTCTGTTCTGTCCAGCTTCACAGTTGCCACGGCACCTCGGAAATTGCTCTTGCTTCAGGTCCTCCGTGACTCCTTTCCAAGCAAAAGCTAAATCCAGACTCTTTTACAGAGCACACTGGACTGTATGTGACGTGGCCTTCAGACGAGCCCCGGTCCCTGACACCTCGGCCATGGCCACCTGCACGGCTCTTCCCCCACTGTGCTGAGTCCTTTGTCCCTGGCTTTAAGTCTTAATGGGAAGCTTTCGCAGGTCCTCTGACTGGGAAGGTGCCCTGCATGCGTGTTCTGTTGCGGGCTAGCTCCCCTCGTGGGCACAGCACGCTCCCTGCAAGATGAGGACTTTTGTCCTCTGTGCGCATCCCCACGCTCCTCCGCGGGCTGCACAGGGGCTGCTCTTGGCAGAGTCTTGCTTGGAGGGTGGGCGGGGCTGTCGGTCGGGGTGACGAGGTCCACTCTGGGTAATGCTCTGTTTCCCGTGTCCGCCCGGTTTGCTCCAGAGGAGAAGCAGGAAGCCTGCACAGTCGCCCTGTCCCACATCCTGCCCAACGCACTGGTGTACGGAGTCGACTGGTCCTGGCTCTACTTCCACCGTCTGCCGCAGGCCCAGCCGTTATTACCCCTAGGGTCCTTTCCCTGCAGTGACCCAGGAGCCAAAACTGCAGACGTGGTCTGTAACCTGAAGGTTAAGGGCCAGTCGCCAGCATCCTCTTCTGATCCTTTAGTGGACGATGGAGAGGGTGGTACCAAGCTCCAGGGTGGAGGCAGGCTGAAGGCTCCTTGTGGCAGCCGGCTGCATGCCTCAAGGCTCCAGATCTGTGACTGTGACCTGTACTTGGAGGCAGCAAACTTTGACATCAACCTTCTAGCCACTTGCTCCTTTTATGATCATGTTCTCCACCTCTGGAAGTGGGACAGCAGCTGAGCTAGGGAAGAGGTTGCTTGGTTTGAAGTCATAAGGACCATTTCCACAAATAAAACCAAGAGTGCGACTTTATCTTTTCTGGGAATGAAGTGTCCTCAGACCATCTCACTAAGATTCTCCCTGCCTGCGGGTGACTGCATGGGGCTCAGTGCATTTTACCGAACAGCGCAGTCACAAAAGCTGGTGGTCTGTCTTAAATAAAATGGTGATTCTGTGGCAGCAAGTGGTCTTTGCCCTGGGCTGTTGTGCTGCGGGGCCCAGGGAGTGGGAGGGGCATGGTTCCCAGTCATAAACTTGTCAGTTGCTTGTGTTTTTGTTTTTAAACCCAGAGCAGTTCTTTTATTCAAAAACTGTTGGTGTGTGAATTTCCTCCTTCCTTTAACCAGGCCAGAAAACCATCCCCTGATAGGATCTGCCCAGCCTCTGCTGGGGAGCCCAGCTGGCGGGCAGTTAGGATGGGTGCCCAGTGCCTGGCTGCTACCACCAGCTGCTGGGGAGGAGGGGAGGGGAGAGGTGAGAGTGGGTAAGTGCAAGGCCAGAGACCCCAGACGGCCCTTCTTACCAGCCTGGTGGATGGAGGACAGCAGGCCCAGCTGCACCCTGGAGCTGTGGTTCACGTGACCCTGTTGGCTGCTGCCACTGCTACCTTCTCCCTACACATCATGACCAGTCCATCCAGCCCCCTCCTGTGGACCCTGGGGCCTGAAAGCTCCGCCGCCGCCGCCAAGTCAGAATCATCTCTGCTTCTTGTGTTTGACTTCCAGCTCTTCATACTTACTTAAGCAACTATTTATATAACTGAATGAAGTGGGTTTTTTTCAAAGCTACTTTATAACCCAAGTAGTTTTATATAAACATTTTAAAAGATCACATCATGGCACCAGAAGTGCTTGTAAAACCTCCCATACAGATAAGTAAAAGCTGTGTGCACATTCTGAGCTGCCCTGGCGAGTCATAAACTTGAAACGTGTTCAGTCACACTCACTCATCGTGTCTTCAGTGAACCAAGTAGCTTCCCAGCCTGGACACTGTTAACTCCAAGAACATAACTGGGTTTGTGACTGATCTAACTTCCATGGACAGGTTCCTTCTTGTCTCTCTGGAAGGAATGGATGTTGAAGTACAATCCACAGTGGGGTTTGTCAACATCCACTAAGGATACATAGGTGTTCAGTCAGAAAACACAAAACTTCTATCTTTTGCTTTATTTTCTGATGATACAGCACTCATGCCAGTACAGGTCAGAATATATTAATGTTGAACCCTCCTCTAGCGTTTGTTTTCAGATATTTAACTCAGAGATCAATTAAATATCAAACAGGATTTAAAAGATTGCAGGATTATATGCACTGAAACAGGCAAACACAAGGTGGAAAGAGACTAGCGATCACTAGGGAAATCCTAGTTTTGACACCAGCTTGTGTGGCCTCTCTAGGTTTGTCCCAAGGAGGGCAGTTTCACCTGACCTCCCCCCCCCCCCAAATAGTTACCTTGGATTCCATAAATATTTTCATCAGTCCTCGGGCTGAAGAATCTGGGGGATGAATTAACCAGTGCAGTCACGTGGCTCGGTTACCTCGTAATTCTCTTCCGCAGTCTAAGCGATGTGTTCCCGCTTCCTTCCCAGAACCTTGTGGTTGAGAAAACGGCTCTTTGCAGTTTCACAGGTAATGGAACCTCTGAGAACTTAGCCTAGGTCGCTAACCTGCTACATTGCACACTTTATTTTCACAATGAATGACAGATGCCCGAAACAAACCCTGTACGGTAGCGAAGGCCTTTAATAGAAACGCAGCGAGGGAAACGCCTTCCCACCCGCCACCCGACCTGGGACGGGCAAGGAAGGTGAGCACAAGTCCTCCGCTCGCGGGCTCCTAGCGCGGGAAGTTCTTGGGATACAGCTGGAAGAGCTTGCCTTCCTGGGTGGGCTCAAAGCCGTACTTTTCCAGGCGCTCGGGGTCGAAAGTGCCGGCCTTAAAGTCCTTCTCAATAGCAGGCGCCACCGCTTCCAGGAAGAGCTGCTTGGCCGTCAGGGGGGCGTCTGTGCCCTCCGGCGCGCGGTAGTTCACGTAGGGCTTGAGCCTGAACCCGGCCAGTTCGGGCACCACCAGCTCCGGGACCATCTCCTTGACCTGCACGAACTTCCTGTCGCGGGCGTGGAAGCCGGTGCCCTTGGCGCCGCGGCCCTTGAGGAAGGTGCGCGGGCCCCGCTTGCTGGTCCACCTGCTCATTCGGTCGGCGCCCCGCACCAGGGCGCGAGCCGCCCCGCTCAGGAGGCCCATGCTCGGGCCTGCACGACGCGAACGCTCCGCGAGCCCAGCGCACACCACGCGGCCGACACCCGCTCGGCGTGCCGCAATCCCCAGCCCCGGCGCGCTCCGCTTCCGGCGCTCACGGCAGCTTCCGGGCCACCCAGCCTCCGCACCGCAGCGAGAGTGGCTCCGATTGGTTGTGCCGCGCCCAATGTGCAGCCTCGGCCTTGCGAGGGGGCGGGGCTGGCGGGGACCCGGCCAATGCGTGGGGCGGGCCGTCGGGAGCGCGGCCGCTGGGGGCGGAGCCTCAAGGCGGAATCCGGGCACCGGGAGGGGCTGTCGGGAGCGCGGGCGTGGGGGGGGGCGGGGCTTCGAGTGGAGAGACGGGAGCGCGGGCGTCGGGAGCGCGCGGTCCCGGTGAGTCGCCGCCAAGCGCAGGCCCGGGGGTCCGGTTCTGTGAGGAGGGGTAGCCATCGGCTTCCCAGCCCACCCGGGACACACACTGACTCACAGGGCCGCTCGGCCCTGACGGCCGCAACTCCGACGGTTCCCCACTCAACGGCCCCCCCCACTCGACAGTCCTCAACCCCGAGGCCCAACCTGGACGCCCCCCATCCGGCGGCCTCGCCTCGCATGACCCCCCAACCCGAAGGGTCCCCCAAACCCGACGGCCCCCAACCACTAACGTCCAACGCTACGCCCCTAGCCACCAGGCCCCCCAGACCGCTGCCCCCCAGCCTTCGCGC
The DNA here is from genome assembly GCF_036321535.1 of Camelus dromedarius. Classification (NCBI taxonomy): domain Eukaryota; kingdom Metazoa; phylum Chordata; class Mammalia; order Artiodactyla; family Camelidae; genus Camelus; species Camelus dromedarius. The sequence goes on along the minus strand of NC_087445.1, from coordinate 78,654,574 downwards.
CGCCAGCTCCGCCGGCCCGGCCCCTCAGCGTCCCGGCGCCTGTGGGCCTGTCAGGTGGAGCCGCGAAAGGCGCTTCCGCTCCGTGGCAGGTGCCGGGCTGCCCGGGTGGTGGGGAGCGTGAGGGTTCCGGCCAGCCTGGGGCCAGGGCGAGAACGGCCCGGCCAGGACTGGGCGGCAGAGTGGGGTCAGGGAGCTGCTGGCCCTTAAGGAGAATCTGAGAAGAAAGGGTTTCCCTGGGACAGGGCAGACCCAGGACGTCTGACCGGTGAGCAAAGGCACCGAGACCCCGCACCTGCCTTCTGCTCCCTGACTTCTCTGGGTGGGATTTTGGAAGAGACAAACCCTCTCTTGCTGTTGCCCTTCTAAGGGGCCTGGGAGCCACAGGGTGAAGGCCTAGACCTGGCTCCTCCCCAGGGCCCAGAAGCCAGGTGTGCAGGGCTGGTCCCCGAGCTCGCCACCCCTTGGACCCACACACCCAACGCCAGGGCTCAGCCACAGATGGGAAACCCTCTGGCACAGGCCACTAGGAAGGGTCTGGCTCACAGCGGGCCATGGCCGCACACCCCGCCCCAGCCCCAGTGCCCGCCCGAGGCCCGGAACTGCGGCCTCGCTTGCCCTTTACTGGCCTGGCGAAGAGAGGAGCCCCAGGCTTGGCTGCAGTTCTGGGCTCCTGGGCATTCGCACCAGGGCTATTTACTGAAAGGAAAGTGACCCTGATTGCTTCTGAAATGAGTTTCTCTTCACGGAGAACAGTTTTTCATCAGGGTTTTCCTCTCAGTGAGAATGTGGAAAGGAGCCCAGGGGACGGGCTGCTCTGCACGTGAGCATGAGGCGGGGGGCCACTCGCTCGGAACCAGCCTTTCTTCTTTTCACTTTGTTTGTTTCACTTCTAGCTATGGAGCAAGAGGAGGACGCGGGCCCAGAGGTACATTTCTGGATGAGGAGAGAGTGTCCTTTTAACATCTGCCCTGCCGGCAGCTCCTTCAAGCCTGCAGTGTGTGGGAGTGGCATGTGGGGCCCCTGTTCCCCTTGTCAGGGCTGAGGCCCTCCCTCCTTGTCCCCAAGAGCACACTTGTCAGTTCCTGCTTCCCCTGAGGCAGCCTGCTTGCTTTTTGACTCAAGGCCTTTTCCCAGTGGGACATCTGTAGCCACATCACAAAGGCCTTTATTCCTAAATCAGAAAATTAAATGCATTGCAACCACTCTGAAAAGCTGAAAATTCTGAGATGCCCAACCACAGGAGATTGTAAATAGGTCATGGGGCACCTCTGCGACCCCTCCCTGGACAGCCCTGGCTGCCCCCCAAGTGGTGGTTGAGCTCCAAGGATCACACGACGCTGTGTGTGATCCCGGCTCTCTGGAAGACTGGGAAGGCTGCTTTAGTCCTTGGCACTTATGTAGGAACTTGAGAGGTTAACAAAAGCCCTCCACCCCAGCCCTATCCTGTTCCTGGCTGCTTGGGAGGAGGAGTGTGGGTACCAGGAGGAGAGGAGAAGAGCTACTTGTTTGGCTGGTTTCTTGTCATTTCCATCCTCAGCCGGCATCCTCTGTGTGAGTGCCCACTCACCATCCCACAGTCACTCTCGCTTACCTTCCTCCCTCCCTCCCTGGGGTCTGGACTTCTGAAGCCCCCATTGACTCCTTCCCTGGTAGCCCTTCTCCGCTGTGAGCTGGACTTTAATGTTCTCAAAATCCAGTCGGCTCCTTGGGGTTTCTCAGCCCTGCTGGTGTGTGGGCTTCTGTCTGGCCTGGGGCCAGCAGCGCGTGGTCCTGCTGGTGACCAGAGGGCACTGAGGGGTGGCCCTTGCACCCCCTGTGGCCGGCTGGGCTCACTCCTCTGGACTTGTGCCTAAGGACCTGGAAAGCTGAGGATTCAGGACTCAGATGCATTGATGATGCCCAGAGCGTTTGTCACTGCAGCACAGTGGCTGGCCCCAGCCGTTCCCAGGGTGCCCTTCCCCTGAGCAGGTGTGCTAGAGGGCCTTAGCATCCTGGAAGGTGGCCTCTTTCTGGAGGACTCCAGGGCTGCTGACTTCTCCCTACGCGCAGCTCTGTTCTCACTGCCTTGGGAGGTCAGGGCTGTGCTGGTCCCGGCCCTCCCTGATGGCAGCCTTCTCCTCCAGGAGGGCTTCTCTCTGGGGGCCACCCTCTGGTCCTGGGGCCTGCAGCTGACGGAGCAGCATTCCCAGTCCACCATGGTAACCACCTCACGTGCTCTGGGTGACGGGTGGGCCCCGGGACCTACAGCCTGTTTCACCCTTGGCTGCTCGGGGCCCTTTGTGCCCAGCTGGGGTTGGGAGGGTCATGGCGGCCTTGCTGATGGGTGCTCTGTCTGTGATCTCGCCCAGCTGGTGGGGGTTGCCATTGGAGTTCTCCTGGCCCTGACTCTTGTTGGCATCACCATCTTTTTTGTATACAGAAGGGTTAGCCGATTCCGTGAGTATCTTGCTTCAGACTCTGGCTCTAGAGGGAAGGGGAGGAGGGCTTGGAGGGATGGGGGAGGTTTGGGTGACTTGCCACGTGTTTTGAGCTGCTGCTGGCAGCTCTCAAGCCTGTGGTGGCATTTGTCGGAAACTGCTGGCCAGTCCAGGCTGAGGCTGAGCACGTCGAATCCATGAGACTTTGAGTCGGTTCTCAACTTTCCTGGCTGTCACTTCCAAGAAGAGACACAGTTCCCGCTTCCTCTGCACAGTGTGTCGCAGCCCTGGGGCAAGATGCTGCGTGGCGCCGCAGGGGCAGAGCAAGCTCAGCCTGCAGAGCGCTGCCCTGCGGCGGCCTGGCTGGGCTCAGGCGGCCCCTTGGCTCCCCTTGCAGGACAGGTGCAGCCCACTCCTCAGTACAGGTTCCGGAAGAGAGACAAAGTGATGTTCTACGGCAGGAAGATCATGAGGAAGGTAACTGGTGCTGCGGCCCCGGCACATAGGCCGCCCTCCTCCTGCAACACCCCGGCCTCCACCCCTCAGACGCCTTGGCTCCTGCTGGCCTGTGCCTGGGGCTGGGCGGGGCTCCAGAGCTTGGAAGGTCTGGGTTGCAGCCTTGGAGATGAGAGGGGACATGAGCTGGGAAAGAGGGCAGAGCCCCTCTCGGGAGCTTCCCTGGAGTGCATGGCACAGAGGGGCCTGGCTCTGGGGCTAGGGTTGGTCATCCTGCCAGGATTTAGGGCCAGGACCCACGAGGTGGCAGCTGCAGGGCCTCACTTTCCAGTGTCAGGCACCTGTCCTGGGGATAAGCAACCTGGTACAGACTTTGCGGGTTGGCCCCAGCCCCCTCCTACCCACTGAGGGCAGAAGAGGCTCATCAGACTGCCCGAGCCTCACTGTGCTTACAGTGCACGCTTACAATATTTGCTGCTATTATAAATATCTTCCATTTGCTACTTTTCTCAGGTTACTCGGTTAATCCGGTCAATCCATGCTCTTTGCAGAGAACTTGAACTATCAGACAGGGGTCCTGGGTGTGTCCTCTCGTGGACCCTCACCAGTGTCAGGCAGGGGCAGGGACGCTCAGTGGAAGCTGCTGATAGGCTGTGGTCCCTGCAGCCTGTTCCGTGTGGCAGGGGCCAGCTCTGGTGCAGGGATGGTGAGCGGGCCTGCCGCAGGCTCAGGCAGGGCCACACGAGTGACCCCGATCAGGTCTCAAAGGCCTGGTGTGTGGCTGGATGGGGGATCTGTCCCTTGGTGGTCCCACTGTGGCCTGTGCAGCAGTGAGCTGGCTGAGCTAAGGTGCTGGGGCACCCTGGAGGGAAGGATACCCTGACAACCACAGCTGGCACCACGGGGAGCTGAGGGACAGCAGGGGGCAGTGGCTGTGCAAGGGGGCCGGCCAATACCCAGGTTGGGGCCAGGCCCTCTGTGCTGCTCAGCACCATGTTCAGGGCAGTCCACTGGGCCTTGGCCATGAGGAAGGGTGAAGAGGTTTCCAGACCAGGGCACTTGGGTTGGAGGGGAGGGGTCACCATGCCAGCCTGATGGGTGTGAGGTAGGGAGCATCCACCTCAGGCCAAGGGGACACAGGCCTGGGGACTCAGGCTATCAGAGCCCTGGCTGTTTGGGGACACAGCCGTGCAGCATCATTGTCAACAGCACCAAGGATTGTTCTCTTCTCCTGGGCAGGTGGGCAGGGTGGGGCCAGACTTCGGAGGCTGGCGTCAGGCCTAGAGGTGGGGCAGGTCCTGAGGGCTGGGACTGACCCTGAGGCTGAGAATTGGATCTGGCCAGTGGCAGGATGCAGACTTGGCCTCCCCCTTTCACCCTGCAGGTGACCACACTCCCCCACACACTTGTGGGGAGCACACCCGCCCCCAGGCAGCGGGTGAGGAAGAGGACCAAGGTGCTGTCTTTGGCCAAGAGGTACTGGGAGTGCCCTTCAGACCACATCTCATCCCAGCCACCTTCCCCCATGGGCACTAGCGAGCCTACGCATGTCCTGCCTGCGGCTTCCCTGTCTGCTTTTGAACCCTGTGGGCTTCTCCTCCAGGTGCACCTGTCTCTGCTTTGTAGGATTCTACGTTTCAGGAAGGAGTACCCCACCCTGCAGCCAAAGGAGCCCCCGCCCTCCCTGCTGGAGGCTGACCTCACGGAGTTTGACGTGAAGAACTCCCACCTGCCGTCAGAAGTTTTGTACATGCTGAAAAATGTTCGGTAAGAGAGGAGGTGGACACGGGAGGCCTGTGTGTGCCTGCGCTGTGCCAGGGGACTGCCTTTGGCCTGGCCTCCGAGGTTTCCTTTCCCTGTGGCCGCTGATGCTTGTGTCAATGAAAGTAATCAATAAACAGTTTGTAACAGGAATAGAAAACAGTTTTATTGAGACCAACCTAAGAACTGTAGCCGGAAAGACAGCCTCACAGATAACTCTGAGGAGCTGCTCCAGAGAAGCATAGTTTTCAGCACAGTTTTATGCCTTGTCAGAGCAAAGAACATCAAATAAGTCAGGGATACTTTCCTTCAAGGTTTCCAAAAAACCACATCAACACGACACAGTGAGTCGGTGTGGCCCTGGCACCCGGAAGGGAGTCAGCATCGAAGGAGGGCCGGCACTGGCGTCCCAGGAGGAGGGGCACTTGGTCTTTAGTTTCAGCCTGGACGCCCTTCACCCCTGACCCTTTCCTTTAATAACGAAAGCAGATGCACAGTGCTTGCTGGATGGGCCGCACGCAGGCTGCTGTGGTCAGCGTCACATTCACATTAACCCACGTGTAAGCCGGAGCGGCGTCCCCAGACCCCAGTGTGTGAACATCTCTCTCATCGGTCGGCAAAGCTCCTTTCCTCTTGCCGTGTCTGCCCTCCGGGCGGTGAGCAGAGCCTCCTGGTCGGTTCTTCTCTGTGTGTCTGTTGCTTGTTGGCGTTTTCATCTTCAGGGGGGTGCAGGGAGTGCGGGAAGCACGTGGCTGATGGGAGGTCGAGCGTCTGGCCCCCGCCTCCCTGGACACCCTCCTCCGCTGGCTCTTCCTTCCCGGCCATTGGTTGTGCGTCTGGTTCCAGCTCACAGTCGTGGCTAGGGGGTTCTGTGAGCTGATGGGAAAACGGCTAGGGGAATTCCTGAGTCTGAGCTTCTGCCCTGATGGTGATTCCAGGCGCTTGTGCTGTGGGCTCTGCAGACCCTGAAAGCTGGCTCTGTGGTCTGGCCGGCAGGGTGGGTGGCCTGTTCCCATCCTCCTCTCCTTCCCTCCTTCCCGGAAGGTGTCCCACGTGCGCTCTGTTTCTTGTAGGGTCCTGGGTCACTTTGAGAAGCCTCTGTTCCTGGAACTTTGCAAACACATGGTCTTTGTGCAGCTTCTCGAAGGGGAGTATGTCTTCCGGCCAGGGGAGCCAGACACCAGCGTCTACGTGGTGCAGGACGGGCGGCTGGAAGTCTGCACCCAGGACACGGTGAGGGCCTCAGGCTTGGCGGGCAGGCTAGGGGTCTATCATGTGTTCACTCGGAGGTCGGCCAGCTTCAAACTTGTTTCTGTTTTCCATTGACAAGTTAGTGCGAAACTTCAAGTTTTAGCTCTGTGGGGAGAAGGCAGGCTCCGACCCGCAGGCGGGGCGCAGCTGCTGCTGTGGGCGCTCTCACTTCCGCCTGCACACGTGCTTCCATGCGCCGGGCTCACCTCTGCACTTCACTGCCAAGGCTGGAAGCGTTTTGAAAAGTCTCTCCCACGTCCTCGGAAACCTCAGTGGTTGAGTGCTGATCTGCCATGATCGGTCACATCCCGGCCTATTTTCAGCCTTCAGATTATAATTAATTTTAACTCTCATCAAGTTAATTCAGCTGGACGCTGACTTCTTGCTTCCTTCCTCTGTGGGATTATACCCGTGAATCACAGTTGCCAGGGGGTGACCTCCAGGCCAGGCCTGCTAAGGGTGTGTTGCTTTCCAGGCGGGAACTAACCCAGGCTTCCCGCCATAGACACTTACGGAATCCCGGGCCTCCTGAAAGTCCCCACCTGCCGGCCCCAGGGGCCCTGACCCAGGAGGGCGCCTGTGTGTCCTTCGGGCTTCTCGACCATGGCATTGTTAGGGCATGGTTTTCACAGGTGCAGCTTTGTCTGCGCCGACCTAATGGGGTAATTAGAAAGGAAATGGCCTCCAGATGGGGCCTCAGTGTCATCCAGCTGGGAGGCCTTCCCCACAAACGCCTAGCCTCTGGGCCAGATGGACGGGCTCATGGACACTGACCAGTGCTGGGTTTGAACAAGTTCAGAGGGGTTTTCCTGGGTTGTGCTGAGATGAAGTTCTTGTATTAAATCACCAGCGTTGCAGGGCTTTCTTTCTCTTAATCCAGAGGAATGATATGTCAAAATGCTATTATTTATGCTGAGAATAACTAAATTTGGTCCTCACAGCCCTTTTAGTTAGGCCAGCAAACTCACTCAGGCAATCAACCCAGCAGTGACAAGCCACGGGGCCGAGAGGCCATGCTGGGCTGGCTTCTTTGTTCCTGTGCCTCATCCTCATTTCTTCTGCCCTCTGCTTTTGAGCTGTTCATACCGCATTCCCACAAGTCTGCTCGGAGCGACCTTTGCCCCCCTGGAGCAGCGGTGGTAGCAGTTGGTTTGCCCAGCTGGCCTGGGTCTGGCCTGGCCTCACACAGTGGATAACTCGGCTCTGCTTCCCAAGTGCAGGATGGCACTGAGGTGGTGGTCAAAGAGGTTCTGGCTGGAGACAGCGTCCACAGTCTTCTCAGTGTCCTGGACGTCATCACGGTGAGTATCCCCCCCCCGCCCCTGCCTGCCCAGACTCGCTCGGACAACAGGCCCCTCAGCACCACGGCCAGCACTCCAGGGACGAGAGCTGACCCAGGACAGGAGGATCCCCGGTCAGCTGTGTGCCAGGGAACAGCTGTGCCTGGGTGTTGCAGGAGAGCTTGGTGTTGGCTCTTAGATGGTTATTCTTTGGGCGGGTCACACGTGCATGTGCTTCAAGCTTCAGAGGCATGAGGCGTCCCACGGTGAGAGCGTTCTCTCCCTGCCTCCTGCCCGAGGCCCCTTCCCATGAGGCCCCCCTGGGTCTCTGCTGACTGGCATCTCTCGGTTGACCAAGCTCTTGCCGTTCGTTATTGCAGTGAGTGGTCTCGTGCGGACAGTGTTTCTTGCATTTGAGGGCCAGTCTGTAGGGCAAGTCCTTAGGAGACTTGCTGGGTCAGGGGATACACTTCCCACCCCACACAAAGGCTGAACCACCAGGCATGTGTGGGGTGCTTGGTTTTCATCCTTAACCAACTAGGGAGCCATTCATGTTTGATCTTTGCTAGTCCAGTCAGTTAAAACATGGCATCTCATGTTAGCTTGTGAATTTTAAACTTTTTATCAGGGAATATTTCAACTATGAAACCATGTTCAAAAGTAGACAAAATAGTAAAATCAATCTATATGCTCATCACCAGCTACAAAAAAATCTCAGCTCAGGGTGCCACATTCCCTCCCCATTAACTAGAATTTAGTGTTGTTTAATTTTCTTTTTCTTCTGAGCGAGATCTGCATATGATAAAACAAATCAAGTGTATGTAGCTGAGTTTTGATAAATGCATGCACCTCTGTAACTCAGGTGTGTTTGACTTTAATCTTGTCCTTGGATGTTGTGCCTTTTGCTTTTATCTTCAGCTGTGTGTGAGGCGGCTTGCACCTCAGTCTCTCCAGACACTGCACGATCTCGAGGGCAATCAGGCAGAACCTTGGCAAGGGTGCACCCATGCAGGGCCAGCTGTCGGGGTAGCTGTGTGACACTCACTTTGGTGGGACCACTGTGGGTGTCCTCCAGTCCAGCCTTAAGTTCTGGTGTGTGACGTGCATGACAGGCCCCAAACAGAGGCTTTGGGGGTGTCCAGTGTATCCTTCCCGCCCCTGTCAGACCAGCAGATACGTGCTTTGAGCTGTTTGGGGGCCTGGGTGGAGGCATGCACTGTCTTCCTGCAGGACCTGGTATGTCTTCGTAAGGCGCTTGGCCAGGGGGAGAGGGACCCCCTCCTGCCTGGAGCGTTGTGCTGGGAGGGGTACCTGGATGTGCAGGTTGGGCCAGAGAGGGTGACTCTGTGGGGCTGCTGCACGTCTGAATCTGAGGTGTTCTGTGGGTCTGAGCGGCCAGGAGGCCTGGATGTGCTGCATCCATGTGCAGGTAGGTTAGGGCCTTATTTGGCTCTGCACCTCTCCCCCTCAAGTAGCTTTGGAACGAACGGGGTTAGAGCCCTTCTCTTATTTCTTGTTCCCGGCGTCCTGGTCCACTGTGACTTTGGGTGGAGCGCCGTTGGTGGCAGCACCGTGGGGCGTTACCCGCTGTCCCCCATCCTCCGCAGTCACTTCGTCCAGCGTCAGTGTCGCACAGCCCCTCCCAGGGGCAGGAGTCTTGTTTCCTGGGTGGGGTGGGGAGAAGAGAATGGGGCGATGTTTGGGAGAAAATAATTCTATATTGGCGTAAATGATCATTTGGAAGGACATCAGTTTTGCCTTACCGGACGTTTGTTGTGTTTGTTATTTTAAAAAATTTTTATTCTTACCAAAATAACCTGAACAAATCCTTAGAACACACTTGGCGCTTTGTGACTGCAGCTGTCTGTGCCACCGTCCCGCCCCAGAAGGGCCTCTTCCAGCTCTTGCCGGCTCCTCTGCACAGCCTGCTGCTCTTGCTGCTTTGTAATTCTCTCATCTTAGATTCGTGTCGACTTCCTGCTGCGAAAAGTGCCCTACTGGCCTCTCTGTCTCCTTCCACCTGCAGGACACTGTCGACAGCCGAACCTGTGGGGCCTGGAGGGGAGTTCCTTTCCATTTTCCCTGGAGTTAACAGTTGCCTCATTTTTCATTTGCTGAGTTTTCTGTACATCGTGTGCTTGGCTCCCTGGCCCAGTGCTCTGTGAGTCGGAGAAGCCCCTGGGCCCTGTCCTTTGTCTCCGTCTGACCTTCCGGACCGTGCAGCCCAGCCTCCCGGTGTCCTGTCTTCCCTCCTGGGCCTGGCTCCCACCTCCCCTTTCCTGGTCTCCTTGTTTGGCAGAGCAAACCCTCTGCTGGGTCCTTGTGGAGGGCTCAAGGGAGACAAGTTTGCAGCCTTACGGATCTAGAATTATCTTCATTCTACACTTTTTCTTTCTTTTGTACTTTTAGGAGGTTTCTTAGCTTTACTCTCCAAATCTTCCATTGAGCTTTTAGTTTCTGTCATATTGTTTGTTTCAGGAGCTTCTTTTCCTCAGTGAATAGTTCTCGTGGGTGAAGTAAGATGAGGTTTCTTTGCTCCCCGCGTCATCTCTGGCTCTTTTCTCGTCTGTTTATTTGCTCTCACGTTTCAATCTGGGCGTTCCCTGTCCCCAGCGGTCCACTCGTGCAAGAGGGACGCCTGTGCCCGCCTGGCTGCATAGCCAACGCAAACTAGCCGGGCAGAAGTGCGTGCCCGAGAGGCTGGCCGAGGGCGCCTCCTGGAGGCTCAGACACAAGTGAGGGAGGCTCAGATGGCCGCAGGCGGCTGACAGAGCCCTGAGGAGGCCAGCCATGCAGGCGCTACCACAGCGTCAGCTCTGCCGTCCCAGCGTGAATGAGCGCGGCTGTGTTCCCTTGAAACTTTATTCACAGAAACAGGTGGTGGGCGGGATTCCGCCCTGAGCTGCCCACCCTGCACCAGAGGCAGATTAATGCGGCCCGACAGGGTTAGGTTGTCTAGGGCTCCGGGGAGATGGAAGGTACTCTGGGTGCTGGGATTGCCCTGCACCTGCCCCTGAGCAGTGGCTGTGTGGCTTCATTGTAAAAAGAGAAACGGTGTGAGCTACTTGGCAGTTGGCTGTGAGCCCGCGTGTGCTCAGGGCTCATCCCCTGGAGGTCCCAGCAGGAGGGCCAGGGGGCTTTTCTCTGGCTTTCAGGGCAGAGTCCCACAGAGGCCTCTGCCAGTCTCCTGCTATGGGTGGACTGGTTTGGAGGTGGAGGAGTCTGGGCACCCCAACCAGGGGGACACTGTCCACGAGCCCAGGTGTGAGGTGTCAGGTCCTGGTGCTCATGCCCGGCTGCCTCACCGTCTGCAGGAGAACCCCGCGGGCAGATGCGGGGCGTGGGGGGGACCTGGCCCACGCGGGACCCTAGGTCTCCATATCTTGGCTTCGAGCCCTAGAGAGAATGTTTCTGCTTTCATTAGACGGCCCCTTGGCTCCAGCCGCCGCCACCATGCCTTTCGGTTCCCCCAGCTTCCAGAATGTTGCTGGTGTGTCATGTGGGCCTAGCTCCCGTTTTCCTTCTTTGAGGGCTGTGTCTTCTCAGTAGAGCGGAGGAGAGCGTGTGCCCCACCAGGGAGGAGACACGGGCCCTTCCCTGCAGACTCCGTCTTTAATGGGGATGGGCTTTACGTGAGTGTTTCCAATTGAAGCAACAATATGTTCTTTTGACACTGAGGGGATTTTGATTCTTCTTTTATTTATTTATTTTTCCTGTTTCGTTGAGAAATCACTGACGCCTGTCCCTGTGAAGGTCTAAGGCACACAGCATGGTGGTCTGACTCACGTGGTTGTGAGTGGCACCACAGGAGGCTTCGCTGACATCCGTCATCTCATGTAGATGCGAGAAAAAGGAAAAGTCTGTGATGGGCGCTCTCAGGACCTGCTCTCTCGCCGGCCTTCCTGTAGACACACCCAGTGGTGGCCGCAGCCGCCGTGCAGTCCGCCGTCCGTCACCTCCCCGGCTCTTATTTCTCTTACAGCCGGAAGCTTGTGCCCCTTGACCACCTTCCTGCAGTTCCACCCCCCATTGTTTTAGTTTTTACAGACGCGTTATGAAATATTTCGGGTGCGCCGTGGGCCAGGTTGAGTGTGGCCGCCCGGCTGCCAGGACTCAGGCCAGCTGTAGTGCCGGTGCCGCTCAGCCCCGCCTGCCCTTTCCTGGGGGCAGCTGCTTTTCCGGATCTTCTCGGGTGCTCTGAAGGAGGCGGTGTGATTTTCACGACTAGCTCCTAAGTGGCGTCATGCTACCTACCCTCTCCTGCAGTGTCCGAGGTCCGCGTGGGGTCTTCAGCACACGTTCCCGCCACGTGCACACGTGGCTCTGGTCAGTCGTCTGCGCTGCTGCCCCGCTGCTGGCATCCGGGTTGCGATGAGTGTTTCCTGCGGTGCCCGGCACCGCAGGGGACATCTGTAGACACGTGCAGGCGTGTACCAAGCCTGTGTGCACCTGGCTGCAGCTTCTCCTGTGGCTTTCAAGCTTCTCGATTCTAGGTGAGGTTGAGGGCACCGTTTTTCTAATCAACAAGTCATTTTGAGCTATTTTTAGCATCAGCTGCTAAGTCCTCATTTCCTCTTCCCACCCTCCCCCCAAACACATACACATACACTTTTCTCCCCGATTCTGGAACACAGATGAGATCTGCCTCATTGGGGTTCGTGGACACGTCCCTCCCGCGCTCCTCCTGGTCTCCTGGCTGCTTGGCTTGCTGCTGAGTAGGGGGAGTGCTGACGACACAGGCCCCTGTGGAGATGGCCTGGATGGGGTGAGGCCGAGTCTGAGACAGACCCTCTGCCTCTGTGAGCCTGCAGAGGCCGCCAAGTGCCACACCGGTGTGGGGGCCCGAGCTGGGATCCCTGGGCTCACGAAGAGGGCAGGGAACCTGCAGCGGGCCTCCCATCGCCCTGCTGGACGCCCGACAGCAGACTGCTCCATGCTGTCCTGTGCTTGTATTTCTTGTGGTGTGGTTGTGGCTCTCTTACGGGACAGCCTTCTCTTTATAAAGGGTTTGAAATGAGCCCAGGGGACTCCAAGCAGAAGCCGTGTCACTGAGTCCGGAGCTCCCTGAGTACACGCGGCGCTGGACGCCCAGTGCTTCCGCCGTGCAGGGCTGTTGGAGGAAGGGGTGTCTGCCTGGCTTACTTCAGAGGACAGTCACGTCAGGAGACTGCATGTCCACCAGGTGTCACCTGTCTGAATTTTTGTCCGCCTGGCCTCACGAGTGGACATGAGACAGGGCTCTCTGTGACAGCGGCAGCGAGCTTCCTCACGCCGGTGGGCTGCTGTCTCTGGCAGTGTATTAGGCTTCTTCGTTCTGGCTCTCAAAGAAGAAGGACATTGAGATTTTATCTTCTTAACAAAAATAAAATAGAGTTGAGTCCTTCTGTGGCAGGGTGGTACCACTGCAGCCCTCTCTCCTGCTGATGACAACAGAAACTCTGGTCTCACATCCAGAGCAGCCCAGCACGGACAGTGAGACTGGAGCTAGGATTCAGCCTCAGCCCGGCTCTCAGGCGAACCCCCAGCCCCTGAGGGGTGCCTGTGCCGGCAGGAGCAAAGCATGGGGGGCAGCACGCTGAAAACCAAGAGACACTGGCACCCAGCCCCGGGGCTGTGAGACAGAACTTGGGGTCTGAACCTAGTCAGCTCAATAGCCTGCTAAAAAAGCCCAGCGTCCTCTGGAAAACCTGGCCACATAAGTACAACGTTGAATGAACCACTTAAATGATGGCCAGATTAGATGGAAATACCAAAATCCAACTATTTGCTGACTCCAGGAAACCCACTCTAAGTACAGAGGTTAGATAGATGGACTGTCGGATAGAGTCGACCCCAAACCGAGGTGTGATTCTGAGGGTGGGGGGTAGCACGCACCAAGGAGATGTCACACCTGAGCGGGTGTTCTCCCAGCAGCAGGATGGAGACTGGTGAGGTGACAGGAGAGATGGCCCGCGGCTCCAGCCCACAGAACAGAGGACAGAGAGCCTGAGCAACACCGCCGACCAGCTCGATAAAGTAATTAACTGAACAGTTACTGAACACTGGTCCCAACATCAGCAAAGCACATTCTCTTCAAGTGCCCATGGGACGTTCACAAGACATTCTGGGCCATAAAACAAATGCTGATAAATTTAAGAAATTGAAATCATACAGTGGTGATCATTTTGTAGCATATAGAAAAGTCAAGTCACTGCTTTGTACACCAGGAACTAACATACTGTTGTAGATCACTTATACTTCAAAAACAAACAAATTCATAGAAAAAGAGAGCCGGTTCTTGGTTACTAGAGGTGGGAGTCGGGGGCAGAGGTTATTACATGAAGGTGGTCAAAGGTGCAGACTTCTGGTTATAAGATAAGTAAGCACTAGGGACGCAGTGTCCAGCACGCGGTGTGTGACACGTGAAGGCTGTCCTGAGAGCCACCCCGAGCTCTCATCACAGGGAGCAGGTTTTCCTTTTTCTTTTGAGTCTCTGTGAGATGATGGATGCTCTCTGCACATACTGTGGTCACCGTCTCATGATGCCTGTGTATGTCTTAGACATATGCAATGCTGTATGCCAGTTATACCTTGATAAAACTGGGAGAAAAGTAATGTTTCTAACTTAAAAAAAGAAATCATGCAAAGTATACTCTGACTGTAATGGTAACCAGTGTAACCCATAACAGAAGTATGTCTTATTTTCCTCTTTCCTATTCTGAAACGGTCAGCCTCACTGCAGGCAAAGATAACTTTCTTTAGTAGGTTTTCCAAGATGGCGCAAAACATGTTATCAACAAACTCCGATACCTTTTGTTCCTTTGTAAAGGAAGCCAAAGGGGGGTGAACTTTTTGGTAATGCTCCAGTACTCTATCTTATTTGGAAATGATCTAGATATTTAATGACTACCTGTCATTTAATTTAACTTAGCAAAACTGGAAGGTTTCAGAGGACCAAAAAGATGTGGGGAAGCTATTTAAAGGGTTTACTAGAAATTTTTGTCTCATCCACATCCATTCAGTTCACTGTCTTCAACGGTCACATTTATTTTATTTTATTTTTTTGTCTTGGAACATCAGTCACATTTAAATTATGCATGAAAAATTTCATCCTACAAAGTTATTTTCCTTGCTGACAAGTTTTATAATAAAGACAACATGAGTTACCTGACCAGTAAGCCCAGGTGGAATAGAGCTGTATGCTAGCATTATTTTCAGTGTTGTTAACTCCGAAAACATTCCTGTTTTAAACCAACGGCCCCAAAAAGTTCCCTTCACCAAAATTAAGCCCAGATCACATAAACCCAAAGAGCACTCAGCCATTTCTGTTGTGTTTCAATCCCTATCAGCACATGTTTGTCTTAAGTCAATTAAATAGAGTGCTTCTACAAACCGAATCTGGCAATACGTCAAGAGGTATGAAAATCACCCACAGGACACACGCCCACATGTGCACAGACACGCGCGAGCTCACGAAGGGTGCAGGCGGGCCTCCTGGTCTTGTTCTGAAGTTTAGCAAGTGACAGACACAAGCCTGGCAGGCCTGTTCAGATTCCAGCTGTAGCCAGGGTTTCTGTAACTCATTCCTCCATATTGAGCAAGAAGAGTGAGAACTTTGTTCACACAAAAACCTGCATGTGAATATTTATATTAGCTTCACTTTTAGTTGCCCCAAACTGGAAATCACTGGCAGAGGGATGAGGAAACAGGTGCACCCCTAGGGCGGCCGAGTCCTCACCAGCCAAGGGCATGGAGTCCCTGCGCAGGGACAGCGTGATGAGCCTCAAGTGTGTCTTCTTGGGGAAGGGCGTGCCTGCGTGCTTCCATTCATGCAACACTGTGACAAAGGAAAAGAGCTGGTGGTTGCCAGGAAGCGGCGGTGGGAGCAGAGGTGGGAGCGGGACTCAGCACTGTGCACCAGAAGGGCCAAGGTCACTGCGTGGGCTGATATTGCAACAAAAAACCTCATCTCTCCTCCAGTGCCAGCCAGTTCCCAGAAGAGGGAAACCGAATGCTGCCCGCTGGGTCCTTGGCCACGTGGAGCCAGCTTGTGGCGGGACAGGCCCGGCCAAGCTGTTGGGCAGGTGATCCTTGCAGGGGCCCAGGCGCCCTTCTGGAGAGCAGGGCTGTGAGATGAGCTGTGACGCTGGAGACTGGGATGTGGGCTGGGAGGGCCATGCTCCGAAGGCCCAGAGGCCAGAGCAGACTGACAGGGCTGTCGTTCCAGGGCCACACCGCACCGTACAAAACCGTGTCCGCCCGTGCTGCCGTCCAGTCCACCATCCTCCGCCTTCCAGCCGTGGCTTTTCAAGGAGTTTTTGAGAAATATCCTGAGACCCTGGTGAGGGTGGTGCAGGTGGGTAGCTTCTCCAGGCAGTGTCTGCTGCTGCCATGGGCATCTCGGGGGGTGCAGGGCTGGTGCCCTGAGTGTCTTACCTCCAGTGTCCAAAGTCCCATAGCCGTGAGGCCAAGTCCAGAATAGTGGAGTTGACATCACTGGCAGGACCGAGTGCTGGAAACACAGCGGGTGTAGGAGGAGCTAAGGCAATTTTTTAAAAAACTTGTAATATGTGTTTTACAGTAAAGTTTAATGCTGATAACCTCAAAGAGGACTTCGGGTCTCTCACTGCCCATAAAGAGCTCTTTTTATTATTAGACTTCGTGACTTGAAGTAACTTCAGATTTAGAGAAAACTGTCAAAAATGATGTGGAGTTTCCTTCTGCCCCGAGTGTCACACCTTGGGGGGCCAGGGGAGTTGTCTGCGATGGGGCTTCTGACCTGTGAGCCCGTGTGGGCCTGTCTCCCCCAGATCATCATGGTGAGGCTGCAGCGGGTCACGTTCCTGGCTCTGCACAACTACCTGGGCCTGACCACTGAACTCTTCAACCCCGTGAGTGCACTCGGCGTCCTGACAGGGCCTCGTGCTGAGAGCCTGCCCCCCTCTCCGTGGGGGCGGGAGCAGGTTGGGGCCCCCCGCTGTCAAGGCTGGTGGGGCTGATCCGATGGCTGTGAGGCAGATGAGGAACTCGCTCCCCACAGACTCTGCTGAGACTTAATGTGAAGTCATGTGGCCCTGCGCTGTCCCCAGCCCTCGCGCAGGCCCGGCGCCCAACCCTGAACACGCACCCGCTGTTAGCCCCTGCGCCTCGTGGGGTGTGCTCCAGGGCCTGGTGATGCTTTAGGCTTTGCCATCGTTTGCCGACATTTTAGAGCAAATCCTTTTGTTTTCTACATTGTTTTTCTTCTCAATGAAGAGCAGGGCTTCTGACAGTTTTGACATTTGTTTGGACACGACAGGGTTGCCAAGATGAAACTAAGCTGGGCCTTTACTGCCTTAAAGGCAGCTGTCTTCCTGCTTGGCCCCAGCCTCCCCTCAGCCCCTCAAGTGTGGCTTCTCTCAAGGGCTTCACACTACTTCCCGGGGGCATAGCCCACACAGCCAGGAGCAGCCGGCTTCTCTCTCGTGTCTCAGGAAAGCCAGGCCATCCCCCTCGTGACTGTAGCCAGCGTGGCTGCTGGAAAGGCCCGGAGACAGATGAGCTACAGCCCCGAGGAGCGGCTCGAGAGGCCCCTGCAGCCCCAGGACTCCTGCGAGCCAGGTATCGCTCCCCTGCCCCAGCACCTGACCTCCCACGGCCTCAGCCTCCCTCCCGCCCTTGCTCAGCAGCTGTCTCCCCGGCTCTGCGGGGGATCTGGCTTTTCCTGTGGGGGAAAAGCTTTGTGCTCTGGCTGCACTGCTCTGAGCTCTCAAGAGGGGCCTGGATTTGGGCAAAAAATTGTTCATTGAGGCTTCTTAGGCAGAAGTCACCTCCGGGGTGATTGTGTACACACAGCCATGCTACCGTGCTGTTGTCCGCTATGGCGGACACGTCACCGGTTGTTTACAAACAAAGTGTGTGAAGTCCATCTCAGCAGAGTTGCTGAGGGACTCTCCTGGACGGTTGTCCTGGTTCCGTAACCTGTGGGGCCAGGAGCTGTGGCTGGTGGGGTCTCCCCCGCAGTGCTCAGCTGGCCGGCCTTGGAGAGGGCTGAGCAGGGCCTGAGTCTGAGCCTGGCACTTGCTGTCACTCACCTGGGCAGGTGGGCACAGGTGATGAGGACATGACCTGAGGGGCAAGGGTGCAGGGCCCGGGCCTCGGCCCCGCGGTGTGTGTGCTGTGGGCGCGGAGGCCCGGCCTCACGCCGTGTCCTCCCAGCAGGCCGTGGCAGCAGCTGTGCTGTGGCCTCTGGGCCCACTGTGCTGAGGAGGAGCCACTCCGTCCCGCTACCTTCAGTCCACGAGGAGGTGGCAGACGAGCACAACCAGGTGCAGGCAGCTCACCAGGCCCCTTCAGCCCCACCAGGTAAAGGACTCTCTGTCCCACCCCAGACGGGGGGCGTCTTGCCGCCTGGATGTCCTGCAGGCTCCTCCCCACACGCTGCCCCCAGTGCCCCTCCTGCCACTTCCAGAGCAGCTGCTCCAGCGCCACCCTCACCCCAGAGCCTGGCTCTGCCCGCTGGCTACTAACGTGCCACAGCCTCCACTGAGACGGATGTTCCTTGGCCTCTGCCCCCTGGCCACCACCCAGGTTTTGCTTTCACTGTGGCAGAGCTGTCCCCCGGAGGTGTCTGCACCTGCCCCCTCTGCTGTCTTACAGACCACACAGCTCACGGGCCACACCGCTTACAGGAAGTCCTCCTTCCCAGCCTGTGCAGTTTTCCGTCTTTTTCGTGTGGCCCCTCTGGGCCCTGCAGTCAGGCCTCGTTGTGGCTCTTGCCCCACCTTCTCGACAACTCGTGAGCCTGAGGTCCTCCTTCTCCACTGGGGTGGGCTCCGTGGTCTTTTGCCCGTTTATCTCTTGGGTTGTCTTTTGTTTTCTTGTTAATAGGAGCTCTTTTTTCCCCCAAGTGCTTTCTTTTAATTGAAGTGTTGTTAATTTATGATGTCGTGTTAGTTTCAGGTGTACGGCAAAGTGAGGCAGTTACACATACACATATATATTCTTTTCCAGATTCTTTCCCATTGTGGGTTATTACAGGGTACTGAGTACAGGTCCCTGTGCTGCCCAGAGGGCCTTTCTGTTTGTCCAACAGGGGTTCTTTGGGTTTTCTCTATGTGAGCCGTTTGCTGGATGTCTGTATTACAAGTATTTTCTTAATGGTACCTTTAGGTGGATAGGAATAGAGTCCAACTGGCCAAATTTTTTCTTCCATGGTCAATACATTCTGTGTCCTGTTTAGGAAGTCTGCCTCTAAGATTTAATATTTTCCTCTTGACACGCATCTCTCTAGAATTGACTGTTTTGTCTGTGTCGTGGCACATTTCTTCTGTGTGGCTCAGCTGACCCACTGTATTAAAAAATCTGTTCAGTGAAATTTTTGAAATAAAATGATATTAAATGATAGATAGCTGAAAATAATAGCAATTCACATATAACAAAATTTGAAGATGAATTATCCAGTTCCATGAGTATATCCAGTTACTATCCATACAGGTAGAGGCTTACCTTTCCTCTGGCCTATGTACATTATACACTCTCATGGACATGATTCTGGCAAAAGTCAGAGGTATGCTCAGTCTTCCCTCAGCACCCATAGGGGTTGGTTCCAGAACCTCCAGTGGATACCAGAATCCATGGACGCTCCAGCCCTGGTATGAAGGGGTGCCAGACCGTCCGTCAGTCCCCCGTGTCCCTGGCTTCCACTCCTCAGAGTCAACAAGCTGTGGGTCAAATTTGATACACTGGCCAACGATACTCAACGTTTTAATTTTCATAGACCATATGATTATGATGGCAGCTTAATACAGAAATACGCAACTTTTAATGCTTTCCTGTGTTTATCCCAGGAAGTATGGCTGGGTTTTTATTTTTAAATTAGATGTTGGAATCATAATATTTTGGCTTATTAGTAGTAAACAATAATAAAAGCAATAATGTGGTGTATAGTAGTATATCATATGTTAGTGTACATCATATAATAATGTAATGTCACAGTAAGTGTAACGAACCCACAGTATCTCAGGACGGACAAGACCGGTATTGTTAACTGCTGTGTTGCTTTAAACATTTCAAAATCTTGTCACTGTGATTAGAGAGCAGCTCCCAGAGCTGCGTGTTTCCTGTGAGACATGACATTTAAAAAATTGATGGGGGTCGGTCTTTGTAGTTCCTGGTGACAGTCTCATGTTTTACTTTTTCATGTAAGCTGCATTCTTTGGCCACGGGAAGGAAAGCACTGAGGCAAAGCCACACAAACCACAGGCAGACCCTACAGTCACCAGGCAAAGGCCCTTCCGTGACTCCTGCCCTGGGTTCTGGCTGGCCCGGTGGGAGCTGTGGTTTGCCCCACCCAACCCCCATTTTGTCTAGACCGGGACCTTCCCATCATTTGTATTTCTGAGGAGTTGTCACACAGCTCTCTGGGTGTGCCTGAAGTGGGTCTGTCTCCATTCTCACCTACAGGGTCTGTGTGCTTGGGATTCGGGCTGCACTCAGCCAGCCCTGCCTGGGTGGGTGCACGGGGCCCACGTGTCCAGGGAGCCAGCATGTGTCCTGAGTCCCCCTCCCTCTGTAGGTGGCATAACCTCCACCACCTCAGACCTCAGAGTGGCATGTGACCACGCCCGCATCCGCCCACACGCAGAGGAGCGCCCTGGGAGCGCTGCGGCCAGCAAGGTAGGCCCCCCCCACCCCGGTCCTGGCTGTGCCCAGCCTGTGCCCCGCGGGGCCCAGGCCCGCTGGGCCTCCCACAGCCTTCCCGCGCCGCAGCCCTGCTGATGGCGCTGCTGGTACTCTTCTCAAGTCCAAGAAGAGCGTGATTGTGACAGAGACACCCTCCGCTGTCTTCTGCTACTCGGAGAGCAGCTCGGACGAGACTGCAGCCAATGGGAGGACAGATGCCATCCTCAGAGCTGCCAAGAAGGACCTGCTCACCCTGATGAAGCTGGACGTGAGTGGCTGCTCCCGCCTCCTCCCTGGGGGTGTGGGCGCATCTGACCATCCCCGCAGACCCAGGTCTTTCAGAAGACCCCCTGCCTGCAGGAGCACGTCCCAGGGTTGAGGTGGCTGGGGCGCCTGCCAGGCAGGACCTGGGCGGGGGTCACGGCATCCCGACACGGGCGGCGCCACCTCCCAGCGCTGCTGCACCAGGTCTCCGGCTCTGGTCCGCCCTCCACTTGCCCGCCTCCCGCAGCACATCTCCAGGTCTGGGTGGGTGCAGGTAGCAGGGGGTGAGCACCCCTCCAGCCCAGTGTCCCCGCTCAGAGGCGCGGGCCTCTCCTCTGAAAGTAGTTCTCCCTTGCTGCCTCCAGGCAGTGTCTTTGTCTTTGTGCTCTGCAGCCCCGCTCGCCGGAGCGGGGGTGGGCTCCTTTTGGTCTGCCGTGTGCGACGCTGCTTGCGCTCCTTCAACCTGTCTCTGAGCCCTTTTGAAAAATTATCAGCGCTGTCTCTTCAGAAGCTGCCTCTGTCCATTTTCTCTCCTCTCCTTCAGAGACTCGCAGGAGCGTGTGTCCTCATTTATCCTTCACGTCTTGCTCCTTCCTCTGTATTTTCCGTTAGAAAAGCCTTTCTCGACTTGAATGTGGACGTTTTCACTTAAGTGCACTGACTCTCCTGGCAGCGCCTAGTCCGCTGTTAAGCCTGTGCTTGAGCTCTCGAGGTCGGTGCCGGCTCTGCCCTGCGGGAGGCCGGCCCCTCTCGCTCTGCCGTCACAGCTGCTCCCTCGGGCTTTGGCGATGTGACGCCTGTGCGCGTCGCTGTACCAGGTCGTCCCTTGGGGTCTCTTGGTTTCCTTTGTCCCTCTGGTCCTTGTCTCTGTTGTGCCTGGTTCTGCTGGACAGCTGTGCTTGCTGGTAGGAACCGTGCGAGACCGAAGGTGCCCTCATCTTCCTACAGAAAGGGTTTCTCTTTGCTTTTGCCAGGAGTCTGGGCCAACCAGGTGTCCCAAAGCTGGACTTTAGAGTTCCTCAGTTATGCTGAAAAATTCTTATTTATTATATTTAATTCATCTATAAGTTTTTCAGATTGTTTTAGTTGATATTTTCTCAGTTCCATTTTAATAATTTTAAACAAAATCATTATTTTACTTTTTGTATTTAATCATTGGTTCATCAGGAATTTATTTTTTATCTTTTTATTCATCATGTAAGCTTTAAACACGTAAAAGGTGGTGGTAATAGCATTATGAACCCCCATGTACCTATCACCCAGCCAAGAGTCCTCCACACGCGGCTAGTCCTTTCACAGCTACACTCCTGGCCCCCCCGCCCCAATTATTTCCTGTCTAAAAAGCTTCAGACACTGTGTCATCACACACCATTCCTCCCTGAAGGTTAGGGACCCTGTTTTAAAACATCACCACAATATCATTCTCACAACTAAAGTGTTGAAAAGGCCTCGTAACATGACCTACACAGTGTTCACATTTTCCCAACTGTACCGTGAATGGGTTTTTTACGTGACTTATTAAAATCTTTAACAGACCTTATTTTTTAGAGCAGTTTTAGGTTCACGGCAAAACTGAGGATGTGGAGACTCCCCCCACCCCTGCTGCCCCTTCGTACACACGCATGGCCCTCACCAGCACCCACGCCAGGCGGGCCGTTTGTTGCCGCTGGTGAGCCTGCCTGGACACGTCGTCCTCACCCCAAATCCCCCAGTCGAGGGGGCATCTGTTTTGGGCTCTCTGTTTTGTTCCACTGACCTTTTTGCCAGTGTTTCACCAGTACCCCGCCGTCTCGATAACTGCAGCTTTGTAGTAAGTCTTGTGGTTGCCTGGTGTCAGTCCTCTGACTTTGTCCTTCTCTTTCAGTGTCGTGTTGGCTATTCTGGGTGCTTGGCCTCTCCTCACAAGCCTTAGGGTCAGTTTGTCGATGTCTACAAAATAACCGCTGGGATTTGGTTGAGGTGGCACTGAACCTGTAGGTCAAGTTGGGTAGAACTGACATCACGACAATAGTGAGCCTCCTATCTGTAAATGTGGGATGTTTCTCCAGTAATTCAGTTATCCTTTGATTTCTTTCATTATCGTTCAATAGGTCAATTAAGAACAAGAACAATACAAGTTTTTGCTTTATGTTTTCTTACCCCTTCCCCAGTGTTCTTCAATTCTTCGTGTGGACCTGAGTTTCTGACCTACATCATCTTTCTTTTCTCTAAAGAACTTCTAACATTTCTAGAAGGCAGGTTTACTACAACACACTCCCTCAGTTTTTGTTTGAGAAAGTCTCTGTTCCTCATTCACTGTTTTTTTTTTTAATTGAGTTATAGTCATTTTACAATATTGTGTCAAATTCCAGTGTAGAGCACAGTTTTTCAGTTATACATGAACATACATATATTCATTGTCACATTTTTTTCACTGTGAGCTACCACAAGATCTTGTATATATTTCCTTGTGCTATACAGTATAATCTTATTTATCTATTCTGCATATGCCTGTCAGTATCTACAAATTTTGAACTCACAGCCTGTCTCTTCCCACCCCCCATCCCCTTAGCAACCACAAGTTTGTATTCTATGTCTATGGGTCTGTTTCTGTTTTGTATTTATGTTCTTTTTTTTTTACATTCCACATATGAGCAATCTCATATGGTATTTTTCTTTCTCTTTCTGGCTTACTTCACTTAGAATGACAGTCTCCAGGAGCATCCATGTTGCTGCAAATGGCATTATGTTGTCAGTTTTTATGGCTGAATAGTATTCCATTGTATAAATATACCACCTCTTCTTTATCCAGTCATCTGTTGATGGACATTTAGGCTGTTTCCATGTCTTGGCTATTGTAAATAGTGCTGCTATGAACACTGGGGTGCAGGTATCTTTTTGAAGTAGGGTTCCCTCTGGATATATGCCCAGGAGCAGAATTCCTGGGTCATACGATAAGTCTGTTCCTAGTCTTTTGAGGAATCTCCATACTGTTTTCCACAGTGGCTGCACCAAACTGCATTCCCACCAGCAGTGAAGGAGGGTTCCCTTTTCTCCACAGCCTCTGCAGCATTTGTCGGTTGTGGGTTTTTGAGTGATGGCCATTCTGACTGGTGTGAGGTGATACCTCATTGTAGTTTTGATTTGCATTTCTCTGATAATTAGTGATATTGAGCATTTTTTCATGTGCCTATTGATCATTTGTATGTCTTCCTTGGAGAATTGCTTGTTTAGGTCTTTTGCCCATTTTTGGATGAGGTTGTTTGGTTGTTTCTTATTAAGTTGTATGAGCTGCTTATATATTCTGGAGATTGAGCCTTTGTCGGTTTCATTGTTTGCAAAAATTTCCTCCCATTCCGTAGGTTTTCGTTTTGTTTTACTTATGGTTTCCTTTGCTGTGCAGAAGCTTGTAAGTTTCATTAGGTCCCATTTGTTTATTCTCGCTTTTATTTCTATGGCTTGAGTAGACTGTTCTAGGAGAACATTTTTGAGATGTAGGTCAGATAATGTTTTGCCTATATTTTCTTCTAGGAGGTTTATTGTATCTTGTCTTATGTTTAAGTCTTTGATCCATTTTGAGTTTAATTTTGTGTATGGTGTAAGGGAGTGTTCTAGCTTCATTGATTTACATGCTGCTGTCCAGTTTTCCCAACACCATTTGCTGAAGAGACTGTCTTTATTCCATTGTATATTCTTGCCTCCTTTGTCAAAGATGAGTTGACCAAAAGTTTGTGGGTTCATTTCTGGGCTCTCTATTCTGTTCCATTGGTCTATATGTCTGTTTTGGTACCAATACCATGCTGTCTTGATGACTGTAGCTCTATAGTATTGTCTGAAGTCTGGGAGAGTTATTCCTCCAGCCTCTTTCTTTCTCTTCAGTAATGCTTTGGCAATTCTAGGTCTTTGATGGTTCCATATGAATTTTATTATGATTTTTTCTAGTTCTGTGAAATATGTCCTGGGTAATTGGATAGGGATTGCATTAAATCTGTAGATTGCCTTGGGCAGTGTGACCATTTTGACAATATTGATTCTTCCAATCCAGGAGGATGGGATATCTTTCCATTTTTTAAAGTCTTCTTTAATTTCCCTCATCAATGGTTTATATTTTTCTGGGTATAATTCTTTCACCTCCTTGGTTAGATTTATTCCCAGGTATTTTATTACTTTGGGTGCTATATTAAAGGGGATTGTTTCTTTACTTTCTTTTTCTGTTGATTCATCATTAGTGTAAAGAAATGCAACTGATTTTTGAACATTAATCTTGTAACCTGCTACCTTGCTGAATTCTTCAATCAGCTCTAGTAGCTTTTGTGTGGACCTTTTAGGGTTTTCTATATATAGTAACATGTCATCAGCATATAATGACACTTTTACCTCTTCTTTTCCAATGTGGATCCCTTTTATTTCTCTCTCTTGCCTGATTGCTGTGTCTAGGACTTCCAGGACTATGTTGAATAGGAGTGGTGATAGTGGGCATCCTTGTCTTGTCCCAGATTTTAGTGGGAAGCTTTTGAGTTTTTCACCATTGAGTACTATGCTGGCTGTATGTTTGTCATATATAGCTTTTATTATGTTGAGATATGTTCCCTCTATACCCACCTTGGCGAGAGTTTTTATCATAAATGGGTGCTGAATTTTATCAAATGCTTTTTCTGCATCTATTGAGATGATCATGTGGTTTTTGTCCTTTCTCTTGTTGACCTCCTTCAGAAGAATGACTGCACAGGGTGCAGAATTCCAGGCTGAAGGGCTTTCCTCTCAGCACTTCACCATGCTCTTCCTGCCCGCATGGTTTCTGAGAGGGTGGGTGTCACTCTTGTCTTCGTCCCTCTGTAGATAAATTGCTGCCGCTGGCTTTCTTCAGGGTTTTTTTTGTCTTTGATTTTCTGTAATTTGAATATGATATGCAGAGGTCGTTTTCTCAGCATTTGTCCTGCTTGGTGTTCTCTGTGCTTCCTGGCTCTGTGGTTTGGTCTGACATCAGTTTCTGTGAGTGCTACTGTGGACATTTCTTGTGCCACGTCCTTCTTCCCCTTCCGTGTGCCTGCGGGCTCGTGCCACGCTGTTTGCAGGTGGCCCGCAGGCCTCTGTCCCCCGAAAGTCTTCTGTGTGCATTTCTGTTGCTGTGTCTTCAGGTGCAGGGACGCTCCCTGAGCTGTGCCCCATCTTCCCTCAGCTCGTCGAAGGCTCCTTCGTTTCTGTTGGGGTGTTGCTGGTCTCTGGCCTCTGCTTTTGGCTCTCTCTCACAGCGGTGCCTCTCTGCTCGCAGGGTTCGTCTTTTTGCACCTGTCTGCTTTGTCCGCCGGAGCCTTAGCGTGTGCACCGTAGTTACTCTGCATTCAGGCACCCCTTCCGTGTCTGATTGTAATGCTTGTCACGTCTCTTCAGGTGGTTTTTGCCTTTAGGGTGCCTTGCAGGCTTTCCTGATAACTGGACATGGCGTGTCTGGTCAAAGGACCTGCAGTAGATGGGCCTTAGTGATGTGGTGGTGAGGTGGAGGGGGGCCCGCTCTGTGGTCCGAGGCGGGGGTCTCAGCCACTGGGGAGCCTGTGCCCCTGGCCTGCGACCCTCACCAGGGCTCCTCTTTTGGTCCTGGCCTGTGAGCGGGATGAGTGGCGAGAGTGGACTGCAGCTGGGTGTTTCTCCCCCTAGGCCAGCAGGGCTCAGGCAAAACCCCAGTAGGTCAGGCTGTGGTTAGCCAGTGTCCCCGAGAGCAAGCCTTGTTGGCCGGTTCAGGATGGTTCCCTTTCCTCCCCGACTCCCTGACCAGAGGCCCAGGGGAGTTTTTCTCCAGTATTGACCATGGCAACCTGGGTGAACTCCTGGAGGTAAATCTCACAGCACCGAGGGCCCTGTGACTGCACCCGTGGAACTTCTTCTCTCAGACTCTGCAACTGAGGCTCCAGCAGCCTGTCCATCAGGTCTGCCCTCCTGCCCCAGCACCAGCTCCCATGGGGGCTGCCCTTTGTGGGCTCCACCAGGCGGAGGTGCCCCGTACCTTCCACTGGGGGCCGCGGTGACTGCGCTTCCCGTGTGGGCCTAAGAAGAGCTGTGGGTTTCTCAGTTTTTCAGCCTTTTCCTTGTTAGGGTGAGTGGTGACTTCCCAGCTCCTCGCTGCTGGGCTGGAAGCGGGGAGCCTGTGAGTCATTTTAGGAGTCTCTTTTTCCTGGTGTGCAGATCAGGGTCTGAATGAGTTGCACGTTGCTACTGTGGTCTCTTTCTTAAGCCTTTCTTTCTAAAAAACTCTTACCATGGAAAAACTCAGGCACAAGCAAAGCAGATGGAAGATGTAGTGAAGGTAAGGGCCCTTCACCCAGCAAAGTCCTGCTGAGCCCCAGCCCATCCGGTTCTGTCTGTGCCCCTGGGACCCACCCTATGTGTGAGCCCTTCGTTTCAGTGTCTTCAGCACAGTTCTCAGTACTTCTCCAGAAGACACGGGCTGTTTTTAAATGTGACCACAGTGCCATTTCGCTCCTAAAGGTGTGGTAGTGACTCTTTAGTGTCTCTGTTGAGTCCCCTGCGCGCTCCAGCTGCCTTGCAAGTCGGGGTCCCCACCCTGCCTGGTTGATGGGTCTTCCAGTCTCCTCTCTAAAGCCCCGGGAGGCCGTGGCATCTCTGCTGGCCCTGAGGTCTGACAGCTGGGTGGGACTCTGCCTGGCCCCCTCCCCTCCTCTCCTCTGGGTCTGGGGGCCAGGGCATGGGTCTCACAGTTGGTTGGGAGGTCGGGAGGCACCAGACATCTGTCCTTCTCTGCAGGGTGCTAGCCGCCTGCCGCCCAGGCTGAGAGCCATGCATCCTTGGGGTTTGCGAGGTCGAGATTAATGCTTTGGTCCCTGTCATCTTCCAGAGGGGACTTTTCTCCACATTCTTGTTCTGCCGTCACTGTGAACTGTGGCTCCAGACAAGCGGGTGTTTCCACACCCTGGCAGGTGTCATGACGTGGTGCTCACTTCCAGGGCCTCTCTCCCCACAAGCCCCCCCCGGCGTGAGGAGTGTAGGTCGTAGGGCGAAGGAGGTCCTGCCCAGGGCTCTTGCCAAGTAGGCCAGCATGCGTCATTAAATAAATCACCTTCCTCGCTAAAATGAAATCCTCTCTCTTACATAAATTCACAAAAAGGCTGCTGCACATTTCTGATGTTCTGCTCGGCCCACTGCTGTTGTCTGTTCTGTGTGGATGTCAGTTTGATGCCGGTGGCTTTGCAGAGTGCCCGGCGTCCTCCAGGCCTGTCTCTGTGGGCGGTCCTCGAGGGCTGGCTGTGCCCTGTGGCCAGGGCCGTCTGCCTCATGTGGGCTCTCTGTGCTCCTCGTCTTGACTCCGCGTGTCTGTTTCTAGGACCCTTCGCTGTTGGATGGCCGAGTGACACTACTCCATGTCCCAGCAGGCACGGTGGTGTCGAGGCAAGGGGACCAGGTGAGCTTTTGGCTGCCCCCCGAGTGGTCACCAGGGCCGCCTGGGGCTGCAGCTGGCGCTGGACGGAGCTGGGAGAAGGTGGCCCCAGCATGGTCCAGCCTGGGCAGCCAGAGGACATGACGTGGGGTCTGCTGTCACTGTCCCGGGCCAGCTCTCTCCCTCAGGCTTGTGAAGATGTCTGTGGGTGTGCTGAGTGCCACTGAGCCTGCCCTCTTGCTGTGGGGGGCGGGGGGCATATCCACACCCACACAGGCCATGTTCACGGGCACGTTCACGGCCATTGTCGCTGACCTCACGAGTCAGGTGCAGAAGGAATACTTTTGCTTGCTTGGTCCTCAAACCCAGTACAGAGGAAAACTAATTTTGTTTGTCATAAATGAACGAAATTGCTTGTTCTGAGAGTCCTGGTCTGCTGGGCTGGCAGAGTCGCGTCCACCAGCTCTGGCTCCTGGGATCACATCTCTTGGGGTTCTCCGCTGGTGAGGGCTGCCTTCTCTCCAGCCCCGCACTAGCACGGGGCAGGTCGGAGAGCAGCTGTGGGGAGAAAGGCCTTTCTTTTTGGGCGAGCAGATGGACCTGGGGCCCCCACTCCTGGACAGACTCTCCTGCGGAGCATCGCTGCTCGGCTGGGGGCGGCCACCCTGCAGGGAGAGGGCCCGCATTCACCCCTGTGGCCGAGCCGATGGCACATCTGTGCGGAACAGCCAAACATGCAGGGCCTCCCAGGCTGGGCTTACCGCGGAGCACCCGCTAACAAAGTGACAGCTGAGTGACTAACGTGTAGATGCTGCTGAACTGTCTCCATCGAGTTGGCGCCCGGGCTGTCCAGGAGATGGGGGGCGGGGCGGGGTGGGGCGGCTAGGCTGACCGCCGGGCCATCCTGTCAGGACGTGAACATCCTCTTCGTGGTCTCGGGGCTGCTGCATGTGTACCAGCGAAAGATCGACAGCGAGGAGGACACATGCCTGTTCGTCACGCGCCCGGGTGAGATGGTGGGCCAGCTGGCTGTGCTCACAGGCGAGCCCCTCATCTTCACCATCAAGGCCAACCGCGACTGCAGCTTCCTCTCCATCTCCAAGGCCCACTTCTACGAGTGAGTCCCTGCCCGCCGGCCACCCGGCTCCTGTGGGGCTCCTGTGAGGCCCTTGGAGCTCACCTGTGTGGCACATGTCTGTCCGGGGTGTGCTTGTGATTGTGTCTGCTTTTGTGTCCATATGGTGCGTCCATGAGTGCACGTCTGTGTGCATGTGTGTGCGCATGCCTGTCTGCATATGTCCTTGTGTGTGCAGACAGTGCGAGTCCCCTGACATTGGCAGCCCCCATCCTGCAGACGTGGTCTGGGTGTTGACCTGAGGGACCTCACCCAACCCGGGGCTTATGCACCAAATGCCCTTCTTCCCCCAAACTTCCCTTCGGAGTTCAGGCTCGTGGGGGCTGCTGTCCTGGACGTCCCCCTGGGATGTCTCCGGGGTCTCACTCTCTGTCGTCCGAAGCAGAACTTTAGATTTTCCACGTGTTCCTGCTCCCGATTTAGTTACCTGCTCAGGCTCGGCCGAGTCCCAGGTCACCCAGGCTCCACACCCTCCCTCGCCCCATCCAGCCAGACCTCAGCCCACGAGCCGACCACTTGCCTGCCACTGCCTTCTGGAAGCCTCCACAGTGTAGTGGGTCCCCTGCTATCTCCTCACCCTCAGCCCTGTTCTCATACAGCAGATGGGAGACGGATGGGTGGTGCCCCCGCCCCAAGCCCGCCAGTGACTTCCATCACACCAGGTGCTAGCTTTCCCAGCTGCGTGCCCCATGGTCTCCGCATCTGACCTCTTGGCCACCCTCATTCCTACCCCCCGCCCTCATCTTCACGTTCTATCGTGGGGAGGAGGCTGGAGCTCTGACCCACCGCCAGGATGGGGGCCTTCTGTGTAGCCTGTACTCGGGGGCTCCAGAAGCCCTCCTACAGCCACTGGTCACTGGGCTTCCAGGGCTTGATGGGGCAGCTGGCTGACTGGGCGCCGTGCCCACCCTGGCCCGTGGCCAGTGTCTGTGGCGCCGGCTGTGTGGGTGGGGGTGCCGCGGCCTGGAGTGAAGGGCCTGGAGTGACGCTGGGGTGCCCACAGCATCATGCGGAGGCAACCGGACGTGGTCCTGGGTGTGGCGCACACCATGGTCAAGCGGGTGTCCTCCTTCGTGCGGCAGATTGACTTCGCCCTGGACTGGGTGGAAGTGGAAGCTGGCCGCGCCATATACAGGTGAAGCCCTCGGGGCAGATCCGGGCAGGGCTCAGGGCGGGGCTGTTTTACGGGGCAGCAGGCCTCCTGGTCCTCCTGTGCACACGCCACACTGACGCACACTCGCTTGTTCGTGGGCGTCTCTACGTGGATACACGCGGGTCCACGCCATCCTTTCACATGGAAACACATTCTGATGTGCTAAATGCCATCTCAGATGGGCGTCCTTGGTTCCACATGGTAACAATG
Source organism: Camelus dromedarius (assembly GCF_036321535.1). Lineage (NCBI taxonomy): Eukaryota > Metazoa > Chordata > Mammalia > Artiodactyla > Camelidae > Camelus > Camelus dromedarius. The sequence continues at coordinate 78,624,636 of NC_087445.1, read as the reverse complement.
GCTGCATTCAGAGTTTCACACTCGCCCAGATCACACAGACCTGGGTTGCAGCGGTCATTTTTCATGTTATTAAAAGCTAAAACTAATAAAATTTTAAATTTTTTATTTAAAGTCATTTACTTAAAAATCACAATAAACCCTTTATGTGTTAGCGTACGTATTTTTTAATGGAAAACAACTATTTTCCAAAGCAAAAAAACTTAGTGAGAAGACTGAATTTTTTTTCTGATGCCTTGGGATCTTTTGTTTTTCTGCTTTGCCTCTGAGGGCTTCTGGCTGGGGCCCTGCATGCCCCCAGCAGCCTCCTTCCCACAGGCAGGGGGACAAGTCTGACTGTACCTACATCGTCCTCAGCGGCCGCCTGCGCTCCGTGATCCGGAAGGATGACGGCAAAAAGCGCCTGGCGGGGGAATATGGCCGGGGCGACCTCGTCGGAGTGGTAGGGCCGCCCCCACCATGCCATGGGGAGGGAGACGGGCCACTGCCTTTTGAGGGGTCTGGGGGTGGCCCAGGGGGTTGTCACTTCTCGAAGATCTCCCCCAGGAAGAATGCGGGGTGGGCAGGGTAGGGGCTGGGGAGTGGCCCCTGGGCAAGGTGATCCCTCTGAGAGCCTAGAGGCCCTCACAGGCAAGGCCGTGTCCTGTCTGCCCTGCGGTTCTCACAGGCGCCTCCCCCTTCAGCACAGGAGTGCTGGGTGAGCCCCGTTTTCTCCCACTGCCCATCACCTGCATGGGCCCTGCCCTCAGGTGCTGGTTGCACTGGCCCCAGCAGCCGGCTCCTCTCCCCAGGTGGAGACGCTCACCCACCAGGCGAGAGCTACCACGGTGCATGCTGTCCGGGACTCGGAGCTGGCCAAGCTCCCCGCAGGAGCCCTGACGTCCATCAAGCGCAGGTACCCGCAGGTGAGGCTGCGTCTGGCGGGGGAGGGCCTGAACGTCCACACTGGGGGTCTGGGCGCCAGAGCGAGGTTCCCACAGGAACACCTGGAGTAGGACCAGCTTCCAGGACTGTGTGGGCGTGGGCAGCCCGTGGGGCAGGGCCTCAGGGTTGGGTCGGGCAGGGTTCCCCTGCCCCAGACGCACTCACAGATAGCAGTGCCATCTGGCGATGGGCATTTCTCCCTGGGCAGCCCTGCTCTGGCCTTCTGGCGGCTGCCTCCCTGCTTCTAAGTGACAGGCGTGCAGCCCAGGAGGGGGAAGGGCGAGGCAGGGTGGCTGCTGCACCAAGTCGGCCAAGTGGCTGCCAGGGCAGGACTGGCCGGGCGGCTCTGAGGGCTCAGGCCTCCTCCAGCTTCACAAGCTGCTTGTGGACAAATGAACAGCCCCCAGTTTATTTTACGAAGGAATGTGACTTTAATACCAAAACTTGATAAAAATAATGCAGAAAACTTTAAATCATTTCTCTTAGTACCATAACTAGAGATACTCCAAACGTTAGCACATCAGCTATAATAAATACGTGTCTGATTAGGGCCCATCAAGGGATGTTACCAGTGTTGGGAAGTTATTAAATGTAATTAATTATGGCAAAAAATTAAAGAAGACCCTCATGATTATATTAAGGCCTCTCACAAAATTCAACCATTACTAATAAACACTTTAAATAAGAGTGAAAGGAACCCTTTTAAACATAACAAAGACTGTTTCTTCCCAGCCACCGAAGTCCTGAAGAGCCAGCCTCCTTGTCAGCTGACATGGAAAGTTAAAAAAATGAGACAAGTGTATATATTTGGAAAAGGAGTAGAAATTACATTTGCAGACAGCATGTATCTCTTTTTCTTAACATTTTTTTATTGAGTTATAGTCATTTTACAATATTGTGTCAGATTCCAGTGTAGAGCACAATTTTTCAGTTGTACATGAACATATATATATTCATTGTCACATTTTTTTCTTTGTGAGCTACCATAAGAGTTTGTATATATTTCCCTGTGCTATACAGTATAATCTTGTTTATCTATTCTACAGTTTTGAAAATCCCAGTCTATCCCTTCCCACCCCCCCGCCCCCTTGGCAACCACAAGTCTGTGTTCTATGTCTATGAGTCTATTTCTGTTTTGTATTTATACTTTGTTTTTGTTTTTTTTTAAGATTCCACATATGAGCCATCTCATATGGTATTTTTCTTTCTCTTTCTGGCTTACTTCACTTAGAATGACAGTCTCCAGGGACACCCATGTTGCTGCAAATGGCATTATGTTGTCAGTTTTTATGGCTGAATAGTATTCCATTGTATAAATATACCACCTCTTCTTTATCCAGTCATCCGTTGATGGACATTTAGGTTGTCTCCATGTCTTGACTATTGTAAATAGTGCTGCTATGAACACTGGGGTGCAGGTATCATCCTGAAGTAGGGTTCCTTCTGGATATATGCCCAGGAGTGGGATTCCTGGGTCATACGATAAGTCTGTTCCTAGTCTTTTGAGGAATCTCCATACTGTTTTCCACAGTGGCTGCACCAAACTGCATTCCCACCAGCAGTGAAGGAGGGTTCCCTTTTCTCCACAGCCTCTGCAGCATTTGTCGGTTGTGGGTTTTTGAGTGATGGCCATTCTGACTGGTGTGAGGTGATACCTCATTGTAGTTTTGATTTGCATTTCTCTGATAATTAGTGATATTGAGCATTTTTTCATGTGCCTATTGATCATTTGTATGTCTTCCTTGGAGAATTGCTTGTTTAGGTCTTCTGCCCATTTTTGGATGAGGTTGTTTGTTTCTTTCTTGTTAAGTCATATGAGCTGCTTATATATTCTGGAGATCGAGCCTTTGTCGGTTTCATTTGCAAAAATTTCCTCCCATTCCATAGGTTTTCGTTTTGTTTTGCTTATGGTTTCCTTTGCTGTGCAGAAGCTTGTAAGTTTCGTTAGGTCCCATTTGTTTATTCTCGCTTTTATTTCTATGGCTTGAGTAGACTGTTCTAGGAGAACATTTTTGAGATGTAGGTCAGATAATGTTTTGCCTATATTTTCTTCTAGGAGGTTTATTGTATCTTGTCTTATGTTTAAATCTTTGATCCATTTTGAGTTTAATTTTGTGTATGGTGTAAGGGAGTGTTCTAGCAGACAGCATGTATCTTTTATGAGAAAACTCCAAGTGAACTGACATGAGGATTTGGAAGAGAAGTAAGTGGAGTGGCAGGTAGAAATGGAAGTCCACCCCCTGACACCAGGTAAACCAGCAGAGTCATTCAGAGCAAGGCTGTGGGGAAGAGAAGCCAGACGCAGCATGGAGGCCGCGCCGTCCTGGGGCTGGGGGAGCCCAGGCCCCTTCCAGGGCTTGTCTTTCCCATTGGAAGCCAGGTGAAGGTGTAGGGCGCCCTCCCTGGGGAGGCCGTGGGGTCGGTCCGCAGTGGCCCTGGCTCTGCACAGGCACCAGGCAGTGGCAGAACCAGGGCCGCCCCTTGTGTTGCTGGGCCTAGTCATAGGCGCCCGGCTCAGGCTCCCAACCCTTCTTTCACTTCGTGTGTCGGTGTCGACTGAAGAGTCTTCTTTCCATTCCTGTTGTGAGCCTTTACCGTCATCTCAATTTGGATGCTAGTGACCCTCGGAGTCCTTCTGATGTGCTCATGCTGCCTGGATCCTGGGCCCCTCTGGTGGGGCTAGAGCTGGGCCGCCCAGTGGGCCCACGCTCGGGCTCCAACACCTTCCCTTTCCAAGTCAGCATCTCCCCTCCAGCAGTGAAGACGCTTGCGCCCATCGGCCCTCAGGGCCACCCTCTGCTGCAGACTGTCACTGTCACCACCCCTGAACAGACACCCTAGGCTGTCCCCTCACAGCCCTGTCACTTCAGTCTCATAACCTGCCAGCCCTGGGCCACATGGCCCCCACCCTCCTGGGACTCCCCCGAGGGGGGCTGCCCCGTCCACCTCTGCAGCGAGCACTCCTACCAGCCTGGGCTTGTGAGGTAACCGGGATGCGAATCTGAGGGCCCTGCTACCGGCCATTTAAGCACCAGGAGAGCCGGTGGATGGCAGAGCCCTTGTGGACCAGGGCCTGCACATGGGCCACCCGGAGCTTCGGGGTGGTGTTCTGCCTGGGAAGCCCAGCTCCAGCTAGGGGCTGGCGTGTCCTAGAGGCAATGCCCTCCTTATCAGGAAACACCTCCCAGCTGCCCCTTCAAGGCTGCTGCTCGCTGCGTGGCTGTCCTGCCAGCAGCTCTGGGTGGTACGGTGTGGGGTGCATGGTGGGGCCCACCGTCATTACTGGTCTCTGGTGCTGGATGATGTTCTCAGGGTCAGACAGTTTGAAAATCCTCAGACGGGGACAGGAAAGGCCAGTCACACCAGGTGTCTGGTCTGCTGAAGTGAGCCCTGCTGTCAGGCACTCACGCTGGGAACAGAGGGCAGCTGTGCTCTCATCTGCTGCCTCTTCCAGAACTGCCCCTGGTGGGCTCACAGAAGGACCCTCTGCTCACACCCATACCCCTGGGGGTCCCCAGACCCTCCCCACCTCCTCAGCTCCAACCTTCCAGGCTTTCTGCTTCCCGCCTTCTGCCTTGGCACTTTTCTGTCCACATAGTGTGGGGCTGGGTCTCCCCACCCTTTAGGGGAGTCAGCCTTAGAGTGGGCGAGGCTGTCCACTCTCAGCACATGCCAGCACCCATGCTGACCATTGGGAAGCAAGCCTGCGTCTGGCTTCCTCCTGTTGACAAGTTGCATGGCAGCTCCTGGCTGCAGTATGAGCTGACAAGTGTCAGTGCAGCGGGGGTCTTGCAGGGTCAGGCCCCAACTTGTGCTGCCCATGGGCGCCCAGGCCAGCCCTGCTGCTGCTGCACTGTCACACAGCTAGATGCTTGCCACTGGGCTGCCCGATGGCCCCCAGTGCATGTGGGGTACATGCTCAGAGCAACCAGGCCCGACTGCTCTGGGATGTCATGCGTGTTCACCTACAAGTGCCCCGCCAGCCACACACCCATCCTCAACAATCACTGTCCACTTCCTGTCTTCCCTGGATTTTGTGTAAGTGAAAGCACACAGAACGCAGCACTTGGCTCGGTACTGAGGGGTCCACATTGTTCCGTGTTCGTTAGCCCATTCTTTTGTTGCCACCCCAATTCCTTCATCCATTCTCCTGTTGATGGGTATTTGGGTTTCCAGTTTGAGGCTGCTGTGAAAAGGCTAAAAATGTTCTTATGTGAATGTTTTTATGGGACATTTAAAATTTCTCTCAGTAGCTACCTGAGAGTAGAATTGCTGGGTCACAGTGTGGTTTACCTTCTTAAGAAACTGCCAGCCAGCTTTCCTGTAGGCTTTAGTCTTTGAGATGCGCAGCTCTCTTGGTAGGAAGTGGTGCCCCACTGTGGCTAGAATGTGCATCTCCCTGATGTCCGCAGGCGACGAGCACCTTTTCATGTGTTTTATTCGCCTGTTTCGAACCTTTTTCACTTGATACGGAAATGATCACTTTTTAAATTAGCTTTAACTTAGAATTATTGTTAATTTGTAATTGTGATAATTATATCGTTGTGGTTTTGAAGGTTTTTATCTTTTAGAGACACAAATTCAAACGTCAGTGGGTAAAATGCTGTTTGGAGTTGTCTTCACAATTGGGGAGGGTGTGTGAACTAAGAAGGTTGGAGCTGGGTGATGGGGAGGCACTCTCCCCTCACTTCGTGTATGTCTGACGTTTTCCATAATGAAATGTGTAGTTTGTTAAATTAGTTCCAATTAATAGTGTGATGCTAGATTAGCTGTATATAAACCAGACTGCTCCTCAGTTTCTGTTTTGGACCACTCTGCTCAAATTGCGTTCCACCTCACATCCTAAAATTTGGACAGTTTCACTTGCATCTTCCCTGGGTCTTCGACTGCAGCGTCCTGAGGGTAGGAGAGGGTCTCCAAGTTGGCTTGCAGGTGGAGGCTAGCCGGTGGGGCCTGGGGACACTGGTTACTGTAGCGTGAGGTCTCACACCACGCTCTTTTCAGACTCCACCCCAGAGCTCTCGGCTGGGATGGCTAGGAAGTGGACTGGAGGCTGAGGCTTGGGCAGGTGGAGCCCAGGGAGGGGAGCTTCTGCCTGGTATTAAAATTACCTTGTCAGTGTTTTCCTGTTGCTTTCCTGGATATTTAGGGTTTTCTGAAGCTAATGGCAGCTTCTCTTTTCAGAACAACCTTGCACTATGTGTAAGAGCCACGGTAGCAGGCTTCCCCTCCAGGACATTCTAGTCATCCTGTAAACCTTAGCAACTGAAAATCTTTTTAACTCACTTTATTTTTATGCAAAAGCATTTAAAAGTAAGTTACAGATATTTTGGCATTCCAACCTTAAATACTTCAGTCTACAACTCTAAATTTAGAATTAATGTAAGTAAATAGCATTATTATTTTTTAAATGTAATGCTTCTTGGATATCATATAATACCAGCCCATGTCCAGCCAGGCACATGATGACTGTGGCTCTGGGGCTGCCCCTCCTGGCCTGCCCGACAGCGGTCTTGCCTGTAGTGGTCATAGCTCCCCAGTGTTGTCCTGCCCTGGAAGTGAGAGGAGAGGCCAGGCTGGGCCAAGGTCGTAGGCCATGTGCCCTGCACAGCTGCCTGAGGCCAGATGGCGGCTTACAGCCCTGGCAGTTTTGAAAACATGGGTCCAAGGAGCTCCGCATCTTGGTTTAAAGTGTGGTTGAGGTCTGTTTTTTCTCTGCCCGCAGGTTGTGACTCGGCTGATTCATCTCCTGGGTGAGAAGATCCTGGGCAGCCTCCAGCAGGGAACTGTGACAGGTGCGTTCGCAGGCCTGGCCCCTGGGAGCCCCGCCCACCCCAGGGCTGGAGCCCCGCCCACTGCCCGGAACTCCACTTGTGTGGAAAACCCCTCACACAGAGTTAGAACTTCTGCTTTCATGGGTCAAACATGACATTTAAACTCTTCCTTCGTTCCAGTCCCAGGCATCCTCCTGGCATCACTTCCCTTCTGTCTGAAGACGTTCCTAATAATAGCCCTCTTGGAGCAGGTCTGCCGGTTGCCAGTTCTCTTAGTTTCCCTTCTTCTGAGACTGTCTTCACTGCACCTTCATCCTGAAGGAGATTTTTGGCTAGATGTGCAGTTCTGACTTTTATTTCATCACTTTAAACATTTTGTGCCCCTTCCTTCTGGCCCCATCGCTTCTAACGAGAAGTCCAGACCCTTGAATTGTCCCCAGTGAGTAGTGCGTCCTCTCTGTCTGGCTGTGTTCAGGAGTTTTCCTTGTTTTCAGTTTGGTTTGGAGTGTACGGCACGAATCTGCTTGGGCTTGTCTTGGTTGGAGCTTGCCCATCTTCTTGAATCCGTGGTTTTACGTCTTCTGCCAAACGTGGGAAGGTTTCAGCTTTCGCTTCTTCAGTTGCTCTTTCAGCCCTGTGCTCTTCCTCCTCTCCTGGAGATCCAGTTAATCAACTGTTAGACCTTCCGTTACCGTCCCAAAGGCCTCTGGGACATTGTTCAACTAAAAAATCTTTCTTCCTCCCTCTGACGCTCAGATCGAAGTTTCTTTTGCTCTGTCTTCAGGGTCATGGGCTCTTCCCTCTGCACACCTCTGAGTCTCCTGAGAGCTGGGTCCAGGTCTCTTTGTAACTGGGGCAGCAGTTGGGTGGGATGTACCTACCATCTGACCCTCTCCTCCTTGGCCAGAGCCAGAGGCTCCCCGGGCCTTCCTTATAGGCTAAGGAAGAACTATCAGAGGCTGGCAATAGAACCCCCTTTGGCTGTACTTCAGACAGAGGGTTCTGATGTCAGAGGTCACTGGGAAAGAGACAGAGGGTGGGGGGATTTCCCACAGAAGCTGCAGGAAAACCAGAGAAAAGGGGCCCTCTGCTGCTGGCTGTGCAACCCAGTGACATTTCCTTCCCTGCCTCCAGGTTAGCTCCTAGCAGCCCCTCTCTCTGCTGTCCTGCACCCCCTATTCTGGCTTCTAGGTCAGGCTTGCAGGACCCACACTCCGCCCTCAGGAACCACACCAGCAGAGGCAGAAATGGACGCTGTGTTGGCGGAGCTGGGTCTTCCTGGCGTGGCCAGCGTGTGCACCTGGCACCTGGCCCTGCACTTGGGGGTCGGAGAGTCTGTGCGGGAGCTGGGCTGCTACAGTCGGTGGCCGGCCAGGCAAGCAGCGCGGAGCAGGCAGGGGAGCAAGCGGTCAGGGAGCCAGGAAGAGAGCCCCTAGGGGGGTTCGGGCTGCAGGAGCCTGGGGTCTGGCTGGATGTGGCCAGCAGCAGAGGTAAGGCTGTTTCCTCAGCCACCTCTGTGAAAAGGGGAGATGCTGTTTGCCAAGAAGTGACTTGTTGTTGGCACTTCTGCCAGGGACACTCTGATGGGGGCTAATAAACTCGTGGACCCCGTGCCTGCTGCCTCCGTCCCTGCTGCTGGGGGCGTCCTGGCCTCCCCCTGGGGCTTCTGTGCCTCCCTCTGGGGTCTGGAAATCCCAGGCAAACCAAAGATAACAGACAGGTGTTGACCTCCTAAACCTCATGCTCGTTCTGTTCTGCAGCGGGTGGGGAAGAACTGGCAGTTCAAAGGATGGGTCGTCCCTGGAATGTCCTTTCAAGTCTCTGCGTTTCCTCCGGCCTCGCTGTCTTCTCTACATCCAGACAGCAGTTTCCCCTCCCGTGGGGCCCAGTCCTGGCGTATATGAAATGCAAGGGCACCACAGTGTGGCTGGTATTTCAGCGGGAAAGGCCAGGCTCTGGTTCCTCCCAGCCCAGGCGGCTTGTACTGCGGTGTCACCCAGAAATGTCCAGGGACACCGAGACAGTCCCCACGGCTGCCCGACTCCTCAGGCCAACTCATGACCCTGTGTCTGCAGGTCACCAGTTTGGGCTACACGCTTCGGGCAGCAAGTGGGACTCCGGGAATCCTGCCAGCAACCTCTCCACGGTGGCCATTCTGCCAGTGTCGGAGGACGTGCCCCTCACTGCCTTTGCGCTGGAGCTCAGGCACGCTCTCAGCGCCATCGGTAAGCCCTGCCCATGGCGGGCCCTCCTCCCCTCTCCTCCCTCACCCTTCCAGCTTCTGACAGTGCAGCTTGTGTTTCCCGCAAGGCCAAACCCTGGCGGTGGCACCAGGGAGCAGACGGTCACAGTGAGAGGGGCAGGCCCCATCTCCCAGGGGCTTGGTGGGTCACGGAGCTCTGCTCCACCACGAGCCCCCTGCGCCCCCACCAGGAGCCCATCTGGGGTTGTGAGCCCGCTGCGGGGTGCATGCCAGTTGCTCCCCGACTTGGAGGGGGCACAGATGGGTGGGGGAGCCGGCTGACAGGCTGCATGGAAAATGCCCGTGGTTGGGGTCAGTAAGCAGAGGTAGTGTTTTCAGGTTCCTGACGCCTGTTAAGCTTCGGGATTCAAGAACAAGAAATTGAAACTCCTGAGAACTCTTAGGAATTCTCCAAATCATAAAGTATTCCATATTCTTAACACCGTATCTGCAGGTTTTTATGTAACTGTGAGTGACCACAATGATAGACAGTAAGGCAGCTTTCTGAGAGGGGTTTATACTGAAGGTTTCAGGGTTAGGACCTTTAAAAACGATATAGGAATAGGGGCACGATTGTGGTGCTTGTTCATGAGATGATATATTGTGACACGAGTATGTATTTTAATATCCCTTGAAGATGTTCTCTGCCTGACACAGACCTCTGGTAATAGCATTAAATAAATGCCGAATAAAAATTTATAAAGTTGAAGATAGTACTATAAATATTTAATATATATTTTAAAGTGTCTGTTTGGGGGGGTGATTAGGTTTGTTTATTTACTTATTTTTTAATTTTTAATGGAGGTGCTGGGGATAGAACCCAGGATGCACGCTAAGCCCGCGCTCTACCACTGAGCTACACCCTCCCCCACAAATATTTAGTATTTAAAAGTTATTCTTCAAATGAAATTTTAAATTAGTCTTGATCTTTTAAATTAGTCTTGAGCAAACATTCCAGATGTAGAAAACTCCATTTTTTTGTTGACATTGGTCAAATTGTTCGACGCACACGAAGAGATCTTGAGATGCACAGTGGAGAAGTTTTGCTTCATAAAAGCTTATTCCCTTTTTTTAAAAGAAAAAACCTTTTATTTTGAAATAATTATAGATCCATAGAAAGCTGCAAAACTAGGAGAGAGAGAGCCATGTGCCTCCCCAGTCACATGACTGCAGCCCAGCCTCCCGGCTGGGAGGTGAGCACCGGGCAGGGCCTCCTTCACGCCTTGTGGAGTGACGCGCACATGCGTCCATGTGAATTTTAGGGTGTGCTTTTCAACCGCTGCAGGAAACTGGGGATTCTGACAGGAGTGGCACTGAGATGTTGATGGCTTTGGGTGACATGGACATCTTAGTGATGACAAGTCTTCCAGTCCGTGAGCACGGGGTGTGTTTCCAGGAATGTTTTGTAGTTTTCAGCGTACAAACCTTTCGCCTCCTTTCTTGAGTTTATTCCCGAGTATTTTGCTCTTCTGGATGGAATTATCTTCCTGATCGGTTCTGGGTTGTTTATTGTCACTGTGCGGAAGCACAACTGACTTTTACGTTTTGGTTTTGGGTCCTGCGACTTCACTTATCAGTAGTAACAATTTTTGGTGGGCTTCTTAGGGTTTTCTACACGTAAGATTTGTCATGATGCTTTTACTTCTCCGTTTCTTCTTTACAAAGACAACTTGACCCCTTCCTTTCCAGCTGTGACGCCCTTTATGTCTTTTTCTTGCCTTATCGCTCTGACGAGGGCTCCCAGGACCACACTGAACAGAAGCGGAGGAAGCAGGCGTCCCAGCCTTGTTCCTGATCCGGGTGGGGGTGCTTTTTGTCTTCACCACTGAACGTGATATTAGCTGTCAGTTTCATGTATGGCCCTCACGTGTTGAGGAAGCTTCTTTCTGTTGGTAGTTTGCTGAACGTTTATGTCAGAGAAAGATGGTGAATTCTGTCAGTGCTTTTTCTGCATCGGTTGAGAGGATCCTATTTCTCCACTTGGTTCTGCTAATGTGCTTTGCTACATTGATCGATATTCATGTGCTGAGTCATTCTTACATCCAGGAATAAATCCCAGCTGGCCGTGGTGTGTGGCCTTTTAGTGCCCTGCTGGGTCTGGTCAGCTCCTCCTTTGCTAGGGATCCTGCACCGTCAGGCTCCTTGTCTGTGGGTTCCCATGGTGTCTTGGTCCCATCGTGGCTTTGGTGTCTGGGTGCTGCTGGCCCCATGGAAGGGTTTAGGACCTGTTCTCTCCTCTCCAATATTTTGGAAGAGTTTGAGGAGGGTTGGTGTTAACTTAAAAAAAAATGGGTAGAATTCCCCAGTGAAGCCCCCGCATCGAGGGCTTTTCTTTGCTTTTTGCTTTTGTTTTGTTCTGTTTTTAACTGGTTCAGCTTCCTTACTAGTTGTGGGTCTGTTCAGATTTTCTGTTTCTTCATGATTCAGTCTTGGTAGGTCGTGTGTGTCTAGGAATTTGTCCAGATGATTCAACTTGTTCACATGCAGTTGTTCTTTGTGCTTTCTTGTGTCCCTTTTTATTTCTGTAAAGCAGATAATATCCCCACTGCCATTTCTGAGTTTAGTAATTTGAGGCTTTTTTCTTTCTTTCTTTCTTTATTCTTCTAGTTAAAGTTTTGTCAATTTTGTTGATTCCTTCAAAGAGCCAACTGCTGGCTTCATCGATTTTCTCTGTATTTCTGTTCTCTGTTTTGTCTCTGTTCTGATCTTTGACTACTCCCTCCCTTCTGGCAGCTCTGGGTTTAGTTTGATATTCTTTTGCCAGCTACTCAGGGTACAAAGCTGGTTGTTAATCAGAGATCTTCTTTCTGAAAGGAGGCATTTGTAGCCTAAACCTCCCTCCTAGGGGTCCTTTCACTGTGTCCAGTACATTCTGGAATGTTGTGGGGGGTTGTTTGTCTGTTTGTTTGTTTGGGGGGGTAATTAGGTTTGCTCATTTATTTGTTTACCTATTTACTTAATTTAATGGAGGCACTGGGGATTGAACCCAGCACATTGTGCATGCGAAGCATGTGCTCTTACCACTGAGCTACACCCTCCCTCCAGGAATGTTGGGTTTTTGTTTTCATTTGTCTCAAGGTATTTTCTCATTTCCTTTGTGATTTTTACAACCCATTGATTGTTTAAGCATGTGTGGTTTAATTTCCACATATTTGTGAATTTTCCAGTTTCATACCATTGTGATCAGAAAAGATACTTTGTGTGAATTCAGTCTTTTAAAGCGTGTTAAGACTTGCCTTGTGGCCTAACGTGTAGTCTGTCCTGGAGAACAAGCTGGCTGTGTGTCCTGCGGCTGGGCGGTGGGTCTCTCCTCTCTGTGCATGTGCGTTTTGGTGAGTGTGCAGGGGTGTCTCATTTGGGCTTTAGTTTGCATTTCCCAACAACTAGTAAGTTTGTTTGTTTACTGGCCATCGGGACACGCTCTCTTGTAAGTGCCTGTAGGTCACCCACCCTTTAATTGAGTGGTCCCTTTTCCTTGTTGATGCGTAATCTGGATCCGCTCCTTTTTTGGATGCAAGTGTTGCAGATTTCTTTCCTTCTGTGACTTGCTTTTTTATTCTTTTAATGATGTCTTTTGACAAACAGAAGTACTTAGTTCTACTATAGACCAGTTCATCAGTTTTTTCCTATATTGTTACTGCTTTTTGTGCTTTATTGGAGAAATTTCATCCTACCCCCAAATCATGAAATATTCTTCTAAAATCTTTGTGGTTTTACCTTCAAGTTTACAATCCAGCCTTTGCCAAAAGTCGGGAGTGTAGGTGGCCTTCGCTTCTGAAGGGTGGTTTTAGAGAAGATCTGGCTGGCGGCCATTTTCTTCCAGCACTCTGAGGGCATCAGTCCATCTCCTCTGGTGTCCAGAGTTTGGGGAAGAAGCTGTGTGACAGCCAGGCCAGGCCAGGCCAGGCCCATCCTGGAACAGCAGCCATGCCCTGCAGAGCTGGACATGAATGCCCAGGAGACATCCTGTGTCCACATGCTGCCGTGGGCCTGCCCATCATGTCCCCCTCCTGGGATGGGCTTGGTCACCACGTTCCTGAATGTCAGGGTTGTTGTGCCTTGAGAGCCCAGAGCACCACCTTGGGGGGCTCCACCCTTTCCTGAGGGCCATGTCAGAACCTCCTGAGTCCAGGAAGAGGGGCCTAGAGCAGGAGACAGGCACTGAGGGCCAGATAGAGCTCAGTCCATGGTCCTCTGAGGGCCTCAGGGCTGGGGTCCTCAGTGTTCCTGCAGCCAGACGCAGCCTACCTGTCCTGTCTCTTCCGAGACTTCCAAGGGGCAGAGAAGTCACTGCAGTGCTTGCAGTGGTCTGGCTCACAGGTACAGGAGGCGTCCCAGCCCCAAGAGGGCTCCCTCTCTCGTCAGACCCGGTGGGATGACCCACTCGAGCTTGAAGCTCCTCTCGGCCTGGCCCGACCCCCAGCACAGGAGAGCAGCCCTCCAGTGGGACCCTTGCCCCAGCACCCCTAGAGGGGCTGCTCCCCTGCATCAGCAGCCACACCGTGGGCACCACCACTGTGCAAAGCTCCCCTACTCCGTGTGTCTCTGAGAAAGCAGGTGCTGCCAGTTAAAATATAGCACGGTGACTTCTCACCTCTCACCCTCCTGGAGAAGCGCGGGTGTAAGTGCAGGTATGAGAGGAAGCCCTAGGGAGGGGAAGGCTCCAGGTGCCTCCTGCCGCAGTGGGCCTTCTGCATCCTCCCGGCGGCCAGCGCATGCCAGGCAGCCTTCCTGAGACTGAGCGCGCCCAAGCCCCAGCCCCTGGTGGCCTTCTCATGTATTCTGACGTTGCCCCTTGGGCTGAGCGGTAGGCTCTGTGTGGGCAGTGGCTCTAAGAGCCACCGATGGAGGTGGCGTGCTATCTCAGAGACACAATGTGAGGGCTGGTGAATACAGCTGATGGGGTGGAATCCAGCCAGCCTGGCTGATCTGGATTTGGGAAATTGTATTATCTTGAATTTTACAAGCCCGTGCTTCTCCTGCCCCAACACGTACACCCTCTCAGGGCTGCAGAGATTCGACCTCTTCATGTGTAGAGGAGGAGACTGAGGTTCAGAGAGGCTGCCCATCCCTGTACCTGGTGCGGCCTTCCCACTGATGCATCAAGCAGACTCACCTGCCCAGAGGGTCTCCTTCAGGGCCAGAGGGAATGTCACCTCTGGCCACATGCACTTCCTCCTCCTGGAAGCTTCTCATTGCTTTCCAGAAGAGCAGACTTCCAGGAGAAGGAAGGAGCTCACTTGTCCTCCAAGGGGGTTGCCAGCACAGAGTTCTGTAATTGGTGGTTGTCTTTTCAGGCCCCATCCTGCTGCTGACCAGTGACAACATAAAACAGCGCCTTGGCTCTGCTGCTCTGGACAGGTAAGTGGGCCCCACGTAGGGACAGCTGGCTCCCTGCTCTCAGCAGTCCCAGCCTAGCTTTACGTGCACCACCGTGTCTGTGCCTGCCAGTGTCCATGAGTACCGGCTGTCCAGCTGGCTGGGGCAGCAGGAGGACGTCCACCGGATAGTGCTCTATCAGGCGGACAGCACGCTAACGCCCTGGACCCAGCGATGCATCCGGCAGGCCGACTGCATCCTCATCGTGGGCCTGGGTGAGCAGGAGCCCACGGTGGGCGAGGTGAGCTGGCTGGTGGGTGGAGGGCCCCGGGAGTGGGGCAGTGGGAGAGGTGTCTGTGGGTGGGGCCGTGAGGTGGGTGGGGAGAGGTGCTGGGTGGGGCGGGGTGGGCAGGGTGACTGGTGGGGCGACAGGGTGGGGCCACGCGTTGGGCAGGGTGGGGCGGGGCGGCAGTGGGTGGGGTGACGGTCTGCAGGCTGGGCAGGTCTTGGCTGGGGGGGGCCACTCTCTTCTCAGACCCCCTTTCTCCCTTTTGCTTTGAATGAAATATTTCAAGACTTCAGGAAGGGATGGATAATAAGAGTAAACAACCAGATATCTGTTCTCTACGTTCTGAAAACATTTTTCTGTATTTTCCTCTGGTGATGGGCAGATACCCTGAAGCGGCCAGTCCCCCCGCCCTGGCCTCCGTGTTTCACATTTTTACTGTATGTGTATACAGCACTGTTTTACTGTAAATTTACAGAATTCAATTCTACATAGGTGGTATTCTGTTTTATGTTAGTTTGAGATTTCCTTTTTTCCTCAGCATTTCTGCTTTTGAGCTTTATCCATATTGTTTCACTGGTTTTATGGCTGTTTAGTTTCCTGTTTGTCACTGCCCTGCCCTCTGCCTGTTTTCAGCCAACAGGCTGTGGAGTTGCTCCACGACAGGCTGTGTGCAGGGGTATCTTCAGGGCACCACGGGAAGTGCTGCTGAATCAGGTTCCCCAGGTGTGGCCAGGTTGCTCTCCTCCTTGTGTGTGTGACATTGTGGACAAGGCCTGGGGCCGGTGTCCCCTGGCTCTGCACTGTCGGTCGTTTGTCTCCATCATTATGGTGGGAGTCAGCGTCTCATAGTCCTTCACTTCGCACCCCTTTCCTCTGTCCCACCACTCTGTCCTCATCACATGCTTCCGCCCCTGGTGCTGCAACAGCTCCACTCCTCATGGGTTCCTGTTCTTCAAGGAGTGGTGCTCCCCAGTGGGGGAGCGTCTGTAAGAGAAGTTCGCAGCGTGTGTTCCTTAGGTCCCCCCCCCCCCCCGCCATCCCTGGTTCACAGAACCGAGGCACCGCTCACCAAGCCTGTTTCGGGCTGGTTGACGAGGCAGCATCCGGCCCACACCAGGGACCTCTGTAGACAGCCCCATGCTAGCCTTCAGCCCTGTCCTGCCCCAGTCAGCAGGCGCTCCTGGGCTGCCTGACACTGGGCTCTGCTCTCCTCAGCTGGAGCGGATGCTGGAGAGCACGGCCGCGCGCGCCCAGAAGCAACTGGTCCTGCTGCACCGGGAGGAGGGGCCGGCGCCCGCCCGCACCGCCGAGTGGCTCAACATGCGGAGCTGGTGCTCGGGCCACCTGCACCTCTGCTGCCCGCGCCGTGTCTTCTCCAGGAGGAGCATGCCCAAGCTGGTGAGGGCCTGGGCCCCGGTGACCGCGACCACCCTGGGCTGGCTCTGAGAAGGGCACTCATCCACTGTGCTGTGAGCTCACACTTTCCTGAGCCTGATCATTGGAGTTCCTGTGGCCACAGGGTGGTTGTATGCCCCCCAGACAGGCGAGACCACTGGGGCCAAAACCCCAGAAAGAGAGGCCTAAGGTTCTCACATTCAGCAGAAGCCTCAGAGAGCCCTCAGGTCGGCACTGCCTCCTCCTTAGGGGTCCTCAGCCCTGGAGGCTGGGTGCACAGCCCCCCTGCCCCGCAGCTCATTGGACAGCATCCTGACAGCCATGTCTGTGCCCAGGCATCCATGTCCCAAGCATCCTCCACTGGGGGCTGGCAAGTTTCAGCTGGGCCTGGGGGTGTGTGGCCCAGCTGCCTGCGCTATCCGCTCAGCCACGGGCCTTTCTGGGCAAGTCTGGGCACCAGGGTGCTGACAGGGTCAGGATCAGACCGACTGGGTGTCCTGGAGAGAGCTTTGGGTCAGGATGGAGGTGACCAGCCTGGTCAGGTCTGCTGTGTGCAGACTCGGCCCAGCCCTCTCGTCTGCCGGCCTCTCTTAGGTGGAGATGTATGAGCGGGTCTTCCAGAGGCCCCCAGACCGGCACTCGGACTTTTCCCGCCTGGCACGGGTGCTGACCGGCAACGCCATCGCCCTGGTGCTTGGGGGAGGGGGAGCAAGGTGAGTCCTGTCCCTTCCAGCGAGCAGCTCCCCATGTGTGTGCACATGTGTGTGTGAGTGCATGCACGTGCAGATAAAGAGGCCTCCCTGTGGCCCCGGGAGACCAAGCACCCTCTGCACTCAGGGCCCGGTGCCTCTTACACTCTGCCAAGGGCCAGGGCGGGACTGTGGCCAGTGCAGCAGAGGATCATGTACTTCTCACTCTGACTGTCTGTTTGCCCGTTAGCCATTTGTCTCCTCTTCTGAAAACTCTGTTCTTATCCTTTGCCAGTCCTTCCATTGGGCTCTGGGTGAGTTTCTTTCCATTTTAATACACACCTTATAGAATAACGATCTGACCTGCTCAGAACCTCATGAAGCATTGTTTAGCTCTTTGGGATGGTGGGTTCCTTAAAGGGCTTTTATCCCAAATAACTTGCACCCCACATGATCAGCCTGACCCTTGCTACCCTTCCCTTGACCTTGGTGAAAGAGAAATGTACACGTAGAGCAGAACTGGAGGGGCCTGTGTGTGGTGAGGGTGTGAGGGGTCGAGGGCCTCTGGTCAACTGGACGGCGCCAGGAAGGGCACACCTGTGCTGGACCCCACCCCTCTGAGGGCCGGGTGCAGGGCCAGGGGTGCCCCATGGGGCGGAGCCCCTCACGCCCTCGCCGCGGTGGATGCTGGCACTGCCACCAGCACGCAGGGTGGCCCCTGGGCCACTGGCACGTGCTGCTTCTCCAGCAGGGCCTCCTGACACGCTGTGTCTGCGTGCCAGCCCTGCAGACAGTGCTGGCCACCCTCTCCCCCCCTCCCTCTCCCCCTCCCCTCCCTCTCCCACCCTCCCTCCTCCACCCTTCTCTCGCCCCATCCTGCCCTCCCTCTCCCCCTCCACCTTCTCTCCCCTCTGCCCCCTCCCTCTCTGCTCCCCCACCTTCCTTCTCTCTCCTCTGCCCCCTCCCATCCTGCCCTCCCTCTCCCCCTCCCCAACCTTCCCTCTCTCCCCTCTGCCCCTCCTCCCATCCTGCCCTCCCTATCCCCCTCCCCACCTTCCTTCTCTCCCCTCTGCCCCCCTCCCATCCTGCCCTCCCTCTCCCCCTCCCCAACCTTCCCTCTCTCCCCTCTGCCCCTCCTCCCATCCTGTCCTCCCTATCCCCCTCCCCACCTTCCTTCTCTCCCCTCTGCCCCCCTCCCATCCTGCCCTCCCTCTCCCCCTCCCCAACCTTCCCTCTCTCCCCTCTGCCCTCCTCCCATCCTGCCCTCCCTCTCCCCCTCCCCAACCTTCCCTCTCTCCCCTCTGCCCCTCCTCCCATCCTGCCCTCCCTATCCCCCTCCCCACCTTCCTTCTCTCCCCTCTGCCCCCCTCCCATCCTGCCCTCCCTCTCCCCCTCCCCAACCTTCCCTCTCTCCCCTCTGCCCCTCCTCCCATCCTGCCCTCCCTATCCCCCTCCCCACCTTCCTTCTCTCCCCCCTGCCCCCCTCCCATCCTGCCCTCCCTCTCCCCCTCCCCAACCTTCCCTCTCTCCCCTCTGCCCCTCCTCCCATCCTGCCCTCCCTCTCTTTCTCCACCCCTCCCCCACCCTCCCGCCTCCTCTTGCTTCTCCTAGATGCTCCCTGGTTGTGCTGCTCGGATGTGGCCTTGGAATCTCCCTTCACTGTGATTCTGGGAACTGCCCTTGTATCTCTCCTGTGTTCAGCTCTGTTTCCTGGATTCCATGTCCTCCTCTTTCTTGATATATTTCTTTGTTGGTAGATTTCACACTCTAGAAATATCCCTAAGAAGAGAGGCATGGGAGATAAAAGTTTTAAGACCATGCTTAGCAGAAAATATCCTCATTCTACTGTCATTCCTGAATGACAGTTTGGATGTGGAGCTCTAGGTGGAAATAATATTCCCAGAGAATTCAGAGTGTGGTTCCATTGTCTTTTTAGCTCCCAGGATTGCTGTTGAGGTCAAGGCCGTTTTTACTTGGGAGGCTATTCCTCCTGGCATCTGTAGGGGAGTCTCAAGTACTTGATGGTGGCCCGGGTGGCATTCTTCTCCCATCGGGCAGTTCCCAGGGGGCCTTTCAAACTGAGAAACTGACGTGCTTCAGTGCTGGGGCGTGCTGGCGGCGTTCCCCTCTGCTTTCTCTTCCAGAGCAGCGTCCAGACGACCGTCTTGCCCTGGCATCTTTTCTCTTCTCTCCCACGTTTTCCATCTCTGTTTTTTGTTCTACTTTCTAGGTGATTTTTCTCGAATGTATCTTCTACTGGATCTTTTTGCTCAAATGTTTTTAATGTCTGAGTGGTTTTTTGTAGTTTTTTCTTGTTCCACTAGTGCAGTATCGAGTTTCTCCAAAGATGGGGACGCAGGTTCTTACTCACTTAGGTTTTCCGCCCTGTGCTGGCCTGCGTCTGGCTTGGTCCCGCCGACCCCATGTGTGAGGTTGTGTGTGTGTCCTTGACTGCATCAGTGGCCTTGCTACAGGGGATTCTGTGGTCTCCACGATCTGCTATTCTTCCTCCTGTCGATGGACATTTGGGTTGTTTTCTGGTTTTGGTTGTTATGCACAAAACTGCTATAATCATTCTTGGACTAGTCTTTTTTGTGGACGTGTGTGCTTTTCTCCTGGGCTAATGCCTGGGAGTGGAGTGACCTGGCTTGGGGTAGTGAGCAGTTTTACCCGCCCCCCGCCCAGTTCTGAGAGTTTGGGCTGCCCATGGTCTTGTCCCCCTTGGTATCATCAGAGGGTTAAGTTGCAGCCAGCGCCGGGGTGTGCAGCTGTGCCTTGTGGTGACGTTGACCCGCGTGTCCCTGGGCCGCGTGCATGTTCAACACATTCCTGTCACAGGTGGCTTGTCGTCCACTGTTTTGTCAGAGGAGTTGTTGAAATAGTCTGAATACAGGCCTTTTGCCAGATATACTCATAACTAATATTGTCTCTCAGTCTTTCACTTTCTTTTCCTATTTCTTAACGCATTTTTTATGAACAGGTTTTAATTGTGATAAAGTGTGGCTTTCCAGTTTTTTATGGTCACTACTTCTGGTGTTCTGAGAGCTCTTGCCTGTCCGAGGGCACAAAGGTATTCTGTATTTTCTTCTAGAAGCTGGTACGTGCAGGTCTGTGATCCGCCTGAAGTTGCTTTCCGTGCGTGATGTGAGGTGAGAGCTGAGGTGGCTTTTCTCCCACATGGTAACCTCACTGAAGACTTTCCCTTCCCTGTGGAGCTGCTGAGGGTCTGGGCCAAGCCCCAGGCAGCTGCGTAGAGGGGAGCTGCACCTGCCCCGTGTCCCTGTGATGCGCCTTCTGTCCTGGCGGCGCCATCGCGCTGTCTCGATTACTCTAACTTTACAGGACATCTTCTCATAAATCTCCAGGTGCTGTAATTCCTTCAGATTATTTTTCTTTAAACTGTTTTAGCTATCCGAGGTCCTACCCCAGGTCCTTTGCGTTTCCATGTAAATCTGAGAATCAGCTAAGTATTTTGTGGGATTTTTTGCTATTGTAAATGGCATCCTTTAAATTTCATGTCAAATTCTTTGTTGCCGGTATGTAAAAATGGTATCTGTAAACTGATGTCGCATCTTACAGCCTTGCTAAATTCACTTCTCCTAGTAGCTTTTGTGGTAGCTTTTTTGCACTTTGACGTATACGGTTATGCCTTTTGAGAATAAAGACGCTATTTCCTCTCTTTCCAAAATCCACGAATGCCTTTGGTTCCCTCTCACCTGAGCCGCTGGGCGGAGTGCAGACCCCGCCGTGCCCTCAGTTTGGCGGTCAAGTGCGAGCGGGGCTCTGGGTCTGCAGACGCCCTTCGTGGCCTGAGGGCTTTTCTGTCTGTGCTTCGTTTTCGTCTCAAGTGGTTGCTTCCACAGGCCTGCTGGGATGATTGTGTGACTGTTCCTTTATTCTGTTAACGAGGCGAATCACACCGTGTGATTTTAAAGGAGCAACTCGCCTGCCTTCTTGGGAGGGACTTGTTTGCTTGTGGTGTGCGGCCTGTTTCTGTGTCACCAGACCCCCGAGTCAGAGCTTATGGGCCACACCCATCCTGTCCTGAAATGTAGGTCCACTTGTTTGCTGCCTGTACAATTCACTAGTAAGACCATCTGGGCGTGAAGTTTTGTGAGGATTTGAAAATTAAAGATTCTGTTATTTTGATAGTTACAGCACTGTTCAGATTTTCTATTTCTTGCACAGGCTTGGTAAGTTGTATTTTTCTAGGGACGTGTCTGTTTTATCTGAATTTCCCTGCTTCAGGCATGAAGTTCACACTGGCTTCTTACTTCTTACCTGAAGCATCTGTACAGAGGCCCCCTCCTTTCTCAGTCCTGATACTAATTATTAAGGACCCCCCCCCCCAAGTCTCTCTCCCTCTTTTTCTTTTTCTGGATCAGCCTTACCAGGAGGTATCAACCAAATCCATCCTTTCAAAGCACTGACTTTCAGCTTTGAGGACCCTCTCTTTTTCTGGGCCATTCATTTCTGCGCCAATCTCTTATTTCCTTATGTTTATTCTGTTTGATTTGAACTGTTCTTTCTTTCCCCACCTTGCGGGCCAGCGGGTGACGGCATGAAGGCTGGAGGGGAAGTCCGCGGTCTCTGCAGCTGGCCGAGCGGGCGGGGTGCGTCGGCCCTGGAGGCAGTGGGTTTAGTTTTTCCCGCCTTGGGTTTTCAGTGATGTAGGGACAGCTTTCTTCTGATTCACACTCAGAGTTGAGGGTGCTTTTTGAGCCTGAGGCTGACATTGGTCATCAGTTCTAACACTTGCTAACCTGTCTCTTGGGTATTGCTCCGTCCGCTCCCACTGTCTGTCCTTCCTTCCTCCTGCTGCGACCACACAGTCTTTTCTCACATGACACTATTTCTGGTTGAGTGGTGGACACCACGTGTGAAAACTGGTAAGGATAGTCTCAGCCCGATGCTGGCCTTCCTGTCCGGGCAGGGCTCATCTGGGTCCTGCTCACCCGGCCCTGGATGTGGCCCTGGATGTGTCCCCTGGGTATGGCCCTGGGAAGTGTACCAGCACCCCTTCCAGGGGCATCCACTTGCCTTCCCCACCCTGCCTAGTTCCGTTCAAAGCCCATTCAGGGTCATGACCTCTCAGACTCGGAGGGGTGGAGGAGGCTGAGAGCTGGCTGCCTCTCAGGACACCAGAGAGGCACCTAAAGGGGGTCGGCAGCCCCTTTGAGTCGGCGTCTCTGCCCATTTCTCTGTGACCCACACAGGACTCGGGCACTGAGTGCAGGGGTGGAATGGGATGACCCTCTCTGGGGTCCCAGCGGGCACGGTGGGGCACTGACTTCTTGCTCTGTGCTCCTGGGGCATAGAGGCTGTGCCCAGGTTGGTGTCATCCGGGCCTTGACAGAGTGCGGCATCCCTGTGGACATGGTCGGAGGGACGTCCATTGGGGCCTTCATGGGGGCCCTGTACTCCGAGGAGCGGAACTACAGCCAGATACGGATCCGGGCCAAACAGTGGGCTGAGGTGAGGACCTCCGCGCCATCCCTGCAGTGCTGTGGGTGGAAGGAGGGCAGGGGACCCATGGCCCCTGCGTGTGGCTCTGTGGGGCTCTGGCCTTGGAGTGAGGCTTGTAGGTTGGAGTGAGAACACAGAGGCAGGAAGCTCATCCGTGTTGGGGGTTGGCTCTGGCTGGTGTCTGATGTCTTAATTTATAAAGGGGGCTGAGGAGAGGTTAATGGACCCACAGTTCTCCGCACGGAGAGGCATGCCTTCCCCACAGGGCCCCCAGGGCACCGGTGTCAGTTGGGAGGCAGGGGGAGGCATAGGTCAGGGCCCTTATTGGGGTCTCTGTGGGAAGGGCGAGGCAGGGCAGGGTACACAGCTTAAGGGCCACCCGTTCAAATAATTCTGGCAGGTCTGGGGGCATCGGGGCTGTCCCCCGTTGTCTGGTACCTTTCCCCGGGTGACTTGGGCTTGGTGTGTGGGTTAGAGAGAGGTGGTCGGGGTGGACACTGGATGGGTTGGGTGAGTCCTGGGCTGTGACTCTCCCGGGTGTACAAGACCCCAAAGGCCAGAGCGTCAGGGACACGGAAAGTATGAAATACACATCGTTAGTACAATGGCCGCGTGATGAAGGGACGCCGGTACAGCCCAGGCTCTGGGAACCCAGACAGAGCAGAGGGGCTGCATGTGGGAGGGCAGGCTGCAGTCTGCCCTTCTTGGGCTCTACTTGTTTTTGTGGAACAGAATGGAGCCCTGGGTGAAACCATGAGTGGGATCGAAAATGTTTGCAATTTCCTTTCAAACAGAAAAGGAGACTGGTCATCCTCTGCGCAGGTCTCAGAGCAGGCTGTCTGTCCTGTTCCCTGAAGTGAGCTGTCCTGGGGGCCACAGGCTGCTGGCTTGTCACTCAGGACAGCCCAGGAGAGCAGTGGCCGCAGGGGCAGTGCTCCAGCCTCAGCAGGGTTCGGGTCACAGGCCGGGCAGCCCTCTCCCTTCCTTACTCTGCTAGTCTGTCACGGGTGTGGGACTAGCCAGGCAGCTTTGGGCCTAACGTCCCCGCATCGTGCGTGTGTGCTGGACGGAGGGGCTGCCCTGTGGGGCATGTGGGATGGAGCCCTCCCGGGCCATCTGCTGGCTCCTCCTGTCTGCACGGACCTGGGCCCTGACATGTGGGCGTGGTGGCCTGGTTGTGGGATCTGCCAGGCTCTGCTCTGTGGGCCCCTCTGGTTCTGGGCAGGGATGAGGCCCGTCCAGGACCAGGGCCACTGAGCGTCCACGCTGCCCTCCCCGGCTTGCTGGGGCTTGGCCTTCATTCCACCGTGGCCTCGTGCCAGTGTGCCTTCACTGTCCCCACTGAGCAGGCCTGCGGGGGGCCAGCTGCTGTTCCCATGGGACCTCCAGGCCCTGACACTCCAGCCACATCCTTCCGCTCCAGGCCCCCCAGGATGCTTCCTGGGTGGCCTTGTCCCTGCTCCCTTCTCCTGATGCAGGCTCTTGGCTGGATGACGCAGGGTGGCCTCCTGCCTGTGCCTGCAGGTTGGGGTGTGGGCCCTCCTGCTCTGCAGGGGTCTCATACGTGCTCCCCCACTCAGGATATGACATCAGTGGTGAAGACCATGCTGGACCTGACCTACCCCATCACCTCCGTGTTCTCGGGGGCCGGCTTCAACAGCAGTCTCTGCAGTGTCTTCCAGGACAAGCAGATTGAGGTGCCCCCACAAGGACCGCCTGAAGCCCCAGCAGGGCCCACAGCCTCCTCCTGCCTGGGTCTGGGTGCCCTGGGCCCATAGGGTGGAGGGCTGGCTATGGTGGGGCAGCCCCTCTGAGCCCCGCTTCCCTCACAGGACCTGTGGGTCCCCTACTTCACCATCACCACGGACATCACGGCCTCCGCCATGCGGGTCCACACCGATGGTGAGCACAGCTCCCAGACTGCAGGCTCCCCGCCTGGGGCAGAGCAGCTCAGGGGAGGGGCATTAAGGGGCCAGGTCCAGGCCAGGCAGAGGGAAGCCCCAGGGTCGCCCAAAGGAGGGAGGAGGCTGAGGGAGATCTGAACAGAGATGACTCTGCCGTGGACCCAGAGGCTGGAGGGTACGCACGGAGTGGGGGTCAGCTGCGGGGAGGGGGCAGAGCGAGGGCACACTTGGGTCACGGCTGTGTGTGGACTGAGTCAGCACTTGGGACTGCTGGACAGGCCCCAGAGGAGAGAGCCGACCATGGCTGGGCCACTGAGGGCCCTCTTCCAGGGCAGAGTGTCTGGGAGCCACGTGAACTGTGTCTGGTTGGGGGTGTGAGTCAGGCAGCAGGGCTGGCAAAAGGCGGTGGCACAGTGGGATATGGGGAGATCCAGAGCTGGCCTGGCCCTCTGGCCTCCAAGTCCCTCATCTGGCCGGGCCTGGTGCCCTCAACCAGAGGCCAGGCATGCAGGACTCTGAGCCAAGGGCCTAGGGTGGGAACTCACCTTGGGCATGAGGGCTCCTTCCCCTCCCGTGACCCGCTGGACCCTTCCCAGGCTCCCTGTGGAGGTATGTGCGCGCCAGCATGTCGCTGTCGGGCTACATGCCCCCACTCTGCGACCCCAAAGATGGACACCTGCTGATGGACGGGGGTTATATCAACAACCTCCCAGGTACTGTGGCGGGTGGGCGGGCTGGGAGGGCTGGGAGGGCCTGCCCCCTGGCCCTGTCTCAGCGCCCCGCTCCTGCATGACAGGGAATCCAGGCCCACGCACGCACATGCGCAGCACCACATGCTCCCGGCATATGGCTCCGTTTGTCGGCTCAGCAGTGCTTAGAACCGGGCCAAGAGAGGAGCGGAGCAATTATGCCCCGTCTGCACACAGTCAGAACTAACAGCCTGCAGGTGTCGTATTTGCTCCGGGTGAGGCCCCTCCTGGGGCACACCTGTCACCTGCTGGACAGCTCTGTTCACTGGCTGCCCTTCCACAAGCCCTGGTGACTGTGGAGAGGAGACCACCCTCCTGACCTCCCTCACTTCCCAACCCCCAGCTCCCTCCTCAGGTTCTCTCAGGCAGGCTCTGCCCCCACCTCCACTTCATCCCTGTCCTCCCCTACTCTGCCCCCATTCCCCAGCCCTGGTCCCATCTGGGGCTCTGTGTACCTGTCCCCAGTGGTAACCAAGGCCGTCTCCTCCCCAGCGGATGTGGCCAGGTCAATGGGCGCAAAGGTGGTGATTGCCATCGATGTGGGCAGCCAGGACGAGACGGATCTCACCAACTATGGGGACGCGCTCTCTGGGTGGTGGCTGCTGTGGAAGCGCTGGAATCCTTTGGCCACGAAAGTCAAGGTCGGGGCACAGCCCCATGTACCCACCCACTCCTCGTCACACCCTGGTGCCCGTGTCCCTGAGACCCTGAGACCCTGAGATGGGCAGTGAGGGGGGTAGCCCTTTCCAGGCTCCAGGTCCAGTGGGGCTGTGGGCACTCACTCACCGTCCCTGCCCACCTGGGACCAGCTTTCGGGAAGGGGACAGGCCTCAAGGCCCCAGAACTCCTGGCTGGGCACCCAGCCTTCCCTCAGTTCTAGCAGAGATAGATAGACCCCACTTGGGAGTGGGGAGGGGCAGGAGGGGGCCAGGGCTCCAGACACAGTGGCTCCACCCATGGCCACGTGGGGACAGGACAGCTGTGCTCAGTGGCCATGACATAGCAGGTGTTGAACATGGCGGAGATCCAGACGCGCCTGGCCTATGTGTGCTGTGTCCGGCAGCTGGAGATGGTGAAGAGCAGTGACTATTGCGAGTACCTGCGCCCCCCCATCGATGGCTATGGCACCCTGGACTTCGGCAAGTTCGACGAGATCTGTGTGAGTGTCCCAGCTGCCGCCTCCCCCAGGGCTCCCTGCTCACACACCTGAGAGGTCATGGGGTGCCCACTGTGCGTGCAGGAAGTGGGCTACCAGCACGGGCGGACAGTGTTTGACATCTGGGGCCGGAGCGGCGTGCTGGAGAAGATGCTGCAGGACCGGCAGGGGACCAGCAGGATGAAGCCGTGCGACGTGAGCCAGGCTGGGTGCTCCTTCCCCACCGTGACTCGGCCTCCACTGCCCCATATGGGAGAGGTGCAGGCTCCCTGCAGCCGCAGCCCCTCGGCACACCCTCTCACCTGCTTGGGCCTGTGGGCGCCACCCCTCCGCCCCCTGGGACAGAAGACAAGGGCGAGGGCAGTGAAGAGGACTGGGGGGCTGTGTCCTGACCTCTGCCCAGCAAAACCCTCTCTTTGCCCACCTCTGGTGCTCAACCCTTGAAAGGCTCCTGTGGGAGAAGACAGTGCCCACTGTCCATGCCTTGGCCCCCACCCCGCCCCCACTCTAGAACTAGACCACAGAGAGGGTGGGGCTGTGGTCAGCAGCTTGGCCAGATATCTCCTCTGCCTTGGCCCCCAGATCCTCACCTGCCCCAACGCCTCCTTCACGGACCTGGCTGAGATTGTGTCACGGAT
Source organism: Camelus dromedarius (assembly GCF_036321535.1). Taxonomy (NCBI): domain Eukaryota; kingdom Metazoa; phylum Chordata; class Mammalia; order Artiodactyla; family Camelidae; genus Camelus; species Camelus dromedarius. The sequence goes on along the minus strand of NC_087445.1, from coordinate 78,598,094 downwards.
CGAGCCTGCCAAGGTAGCCACTGTTGATGGTGAGTTGGACCCTAGGACATGCCCACACAGCTAAGGGTGATGGTGGCAGCGTCCCCTGCTCCCCCTTGATACCCCCAACAAGCCGTCCTGGCCACCAAGCTCCCTCTGGCAGCCCCTGGACCTGTTGGTTGCATGTGGGGACCTGTGCCCCTGTGTCATGGTCCCTGCCCTCTGAGAAGACCAGCATGGCCCTGCCCTCCACCCAGACGAGTCTGACTACCAGACCGAGTATGAGGAGGAGCTTCTGGATGGCCCCCAGGATGCATACGCTGACTTCCAGAGTGCTCCTACCGACTTGGGCTCTGACTCGGTGAGCTGCTCAGACACCCTGCACCCCTCGGCCAGACCAGCTCTGAGGGCCGCAAAGCAGGCCAATGGCTCCCTTCCTGCTGCCCTGCAGCCCAGGGCCAGAGAATCCCAGCCTGGGCTCAGCCCTCCAGACTTAACCCTACTTTGACCTTGACCGTGTGTGGTTTACTTCCAGGAGGACGAGCCCTCACTCCGGCACCGGCACCCCATACTGGCTTCCCCCAAACCATCCCAGGACTCCTCATCCCCCTGGCTCTTCGACCAAGATGGGTAGAGGCCTGCTCTTGGATGCGTCCGGAAACCAGCGTGTCCTGTGGGTCGGTCTCGAGGCCCAGCTCCCACAGCTCTTCCACAGCCTGCCAGGGAGACCCCGCTGGGGCCCAGGGTCCCACCGTCCAGTGCACCCAGCTTCTCCCGAGCGGGGAGCCAGGCTGGTGTTGGAGTATCTGGGGCCTCTCCGCACTGGCCGCTCCTGGGGATGCACTGGGTCCAGACAAGCCCTGCACACACAGCAGTCCTGGAGGGACTCTGAGATGTCCGAGCCCCCGACGCTTCTGCTTAGCCTGTCAATAAAGGTAGATGTGATTGTGTGGGACACGTCGTACCTGCGCCAAGGTATCTGTGAAAGAGGGCAGTACCCAGACGGGCCCGACTGAAGCCAGGGGGCAGCCTGGCCCCCATTACTGGCCCACTGCAGGGGCCACAGCCCTGAGCCCGCGGTGGGCGTGTGCTGCCTGCCCGCCTGCGGGGTCACCGTGTGGGGGCCCCAGGCCAACGACTCCAGGCCAGACAGGCAGGGCATCCAGGGTCTGGGATGGAGCTGGGGTCGCCCAAACTAAGGATGAGGTCCTCCTAAGAGCTCAGGCACTGTTTCCACTCGGTACACAGAATGTTCTTCCCTAACATGTGACGCCTGCACCTCACTTTCTAGATCATTAAATAGCGGCGGGGAGTCCTTTTGCACAAAAAGGGATACCTGTCGGCCCTGTGACTTTGGGGCCCACGATCCGCACAGGTTTCAGAGCAGGGCACGTGGGTCTGCAAGGGGCAAGGAGACTCCAGAGCCTAGAGCTTCGTGGTCAGTTGACCACTGGCGTCGGTTTGCCAGCTCCAGAGGCAGCGGTGAGTGGGCGGAGAGCCAGGTGGTCCCGCCCCAGCCGCCTAGCCCGGCCCCTGGCCCCGTTCCTTGCCCGCGGCCGGAGTGGTGGGCGGGGCTTCAGCCTGTCCCCCTCTGAGCCCCACCCCGGCATGACGTCACGGGGCGGGGTCTCCCGGGCCCTGTCATCCACGTCATGGTGGACGGCCCCGTCGAGCCCCGCCCCGGCCTGACGTTGCGGGGGGCGGAGCGCCACCCGCGGGCCGGGCGGCGCTGTCCGGTGCTGCGGGACGTGCGGAGGGCCCGGCGCGGCCATGCGGGTCCCGAACCCGAACCCGAACCCGAGCCCGAGCCCGAGCCCGAGCCCGAGCCCAAGCCCCGGCGTGGCGCGGGTTCCCCGACGGAGGCGGCGGGCGCGGGGCGCGCTCTGAGGCCAGGGGATGCGCCGCCGCCTCGACCATGGGCGCTGTCGCCTCCCGGAGGAGGGCGCTGAGGAGCGAGGCCATGTCCTCTGTGGCGGCCAAAGTGCGGTGAGTGCAGCGGGTTGACCGCCAGGACCAGCGCCGCCCCCGTCCCCGTCCCCGCGGCGTCCTCCCCGGCGCCCCGCCCCCACCTCCGTGCGGCTCCCCTCCTTGAGGCTGAGATGGGCGAGCTGCCCGACCTCACGACCCCCCCACACACACATTGGGCGGCAGAGGCTGGACGGTAAGAGGCCTGAGCCCCCGCCTGGAGGTCCCGCCAAAGTGCACGGAGACCCAAGGGTCCTTGGAACCGCGGCCTTACAGCCCTGGGCTTTCTGGGGGTGGGATGGGAGTGCTTGCCGTCTGTGACCCGCAGCCCTCCCTTGCTGGCGCCTAGGGCCTGGGTGGGGATGGGGACGCCTGGGTGGGGGTCTTGTGCACTGAGGGCGCACCTCGCTGTCCACCCATCAGAGCAGCCCGAGCGTTTGGCGAGTACCTGTCCCAGAGTCACCCTGAGAACCGAAACGGTGCAGGTAGGAGCACGTAAGGTGGTGCCAAGACGGGGTCCATACATAGCCCCCTCCACCTAGGGGAGGGATGCTGTCTTACGTGCAGGCCAGGCCCAACACCTGCGCACCGTGGGGCGCCAGCAAGCAGCTGCTGTCCTGCTGGGCTGGCTTCCTCACGCCCCCTGCCCTCCCTGGCCCAGAGCCCCAGGAGGAGCTCCGAGTCACTCATCACCATGGCACCCACCCAGCCTGGGCCGTTGGCATAGCAACAGGCCTCCTGGCACCCCCAGGGCTGGCACCACTGTCTCTCGGGGCCAGCTGGTGGGGGGGAGGGGAGGTATTGGCACTGGGTGCACGGGTGCGGTGGCAGGCTGGGAGGTGGCCTGCTTGTTCCTGCCCCCCATCACCTACAGGTAGTACAGCCTGTCACCCCCACGCACGTATGTAAGGGGGGCTTGCGGCCCAGATAGGAGTGAGGTGTGAGCCTCTAGGGGGAGTGCGCATCTCGGAAATACCTCCTCTCAAGTCACCAGGGCCTAGGGTTTGGTCAGTGGGGCTGGGAACAGCCCTAGCCCCCCACCCCCACCCCCGCATCTGGACTAGGCACACACTGGGTCTCCATTCCATGCCTTCAGAATACCAGCAGACTGGGAGGGCAGGGCCAGCAGGCTGTTGGCTCACCTGGTGCCTCTCCCCTAGACCACCTGCTGGCTGACGCCTACTCTGGCCACGACGGGTCCCCTGAGATGCAGCCGGCCCCCCAGAACAAGCGCCGCCTCTCCCTCATCTCCAACGGCCGCTATGAGGGCAGCCTCCCAGAGGAGGCCGTTAGTGGGAAGCCAGCCGGTGAGGGTCCGCAGCCCCTTGTGTACACCATCTCTGGAGAGCCAGCCCTGCTGCCTGGCCCAGAGGCTGAGGCGATCGAGCTGGCCGTGGTGAAGGGGCGGCGGCAGCGGGAGCGGCACCCCCACCACCACAGCCAGCCCCTGGGTGCCAGCCCAGGCGGCAGCCGTGAGGACATCAGCAGGCCCTGCCAGAGCTGGGCGAGCAGCCGCCAGGGCTCCAAGGAATGTCCCGGATGTGCCCAGCTGGCCCCCAGCCCTTCCCCTCAGGCCTTTGGGCTGGACCAGCCACCTCTGCCTGAGGCCACCAGCCGCCGTAAGAAGCTGGAGAGGATGTACAGCGTTGACCGTGTGTCCGGTGAGGGGGCTTGTCAAGGGCATGGGACGCTCGTGCTGGGCTGAGGCTTGGATGGGTGCAGGCTGCCCAGGTCATGGCATGCAGGTGCAGCCCTTCCACCACGTCCCACGTCCATGTCAGGCCTCACGGCTGGCTTTGGCCTTGCCAGCACCAAGTCATTCTAGGAGTGCTTCTCCGAGGAGGGGGCCTGGGAAGATCTTAAGGGTTGAACAGACAGAAAACATTGGCTGAATTGAAAGACAGGGCTGCCTTAGGGGAATCCTGGGGAATAGTCCTTGCCCTGGGGCCCTCCAGGTGGGGCTCCCACTCATCAAGGGAGGCCCATAGGTGTCTGGGGCCTGGCTAGCACTCCCCAGGAGGGTGGCTGAGGAGCCCTGGAGGCCTCTGAGTCAGGAGGAGGCCCGTTGGGACATCTGTGTAGCCCCACACCTTCTGGCTCTGAGGTTGTCATCCCCTGAAGAGCAAAATTCTAACCAGCTGAGCCACCGCAGCCTCCCAGGAGATCTCTTGAGCCTCCAAATCAGCAACCCAACTGGGCAGCAGGGCGCAGACCCTGCGTGCAGGCAGTTCACCTCCACGGCCCGCAGTCCTCTGATTAGCACAAGCGAGGGGTGGGGAAGTGGTCAGGGTGAGAGGGCAGAGTAAACCGCACTTGGCCCACCCCGCCTAGCAGTTGTAAGAACCCTAAGAGTGGGCAGTCTCTACCTCACCCTCCTAGGAGGGTCTGAGGGAGAGAAGATCTGGCCGAGTGGACACCAGAGTGGGCTGCAGAGAAGGGCCTGGAGCCCCCAGGAGAGGCTGCAGCCATTGTCCTTGCCCTGCCCTCGTGCCCAGAGGGAGACAAAGTCAGCCCTGGGCACCCTGGAGCAGGCTATGCCTTCAAAGGAACACTCATCAGCCGTGGGCAGTGGAGGAAGAGCTAAGCAAAGACCAGCGTCATGAAGCCACTGAGCTGCTGCAGTTTGAACAGCTGAGCGGTTGCCCCAGGCCCAGTGGCATTGTGCCGGCCTCCCCCGCCTGGGGCAGGGCTGGGGAGCTCCAGTGCTTCCCCTGCGCTGCGGTGGCAGAAGCCCTGCCCTCCCTGCCAGGTTGGGGCAGAGACTTCAGGGACCTCCAGGCCACTCTAGTTACTGTTCCTGTGTCTCTTCCAGATGACACCCCCATCCGGACCTGGTTCCCCAAGGAAAACCTCTTCAGTTTCCAGACAGCAACCACAACTATGCAAGCGTGAGTTGTGTCTGATGTGAGGCAGGGGGCCTCTCCCTGGGGCTCAGGAACTACTGTTAGACCCTCTCCCATCCTCTGAGCCCAGCTGGTGGCTGTGTCTGAGCAGCCCCACGTGCCCACGTTCCGCCAGGTCTGCCTGCAGTGATGTCGGGCTGGAGGAAGGCAGGGCTGGCTGCTCTTCCCAGCCAGCTCCCCTATCCTTCTCAGACCCTTCAGTCAGTCTGTCCCTTCTGTCCTCCAGGGACCTGGCTGGGGGCTGCAGCCTACATGTGGGCCATGTGCACAGCAAGCGATCACAACTTAGGAGGCCCCCGGGGATGTACTCTTTTTCATCTTCACTCGTCTGGGTGGCCTGTCAAGGGGTTCCTTCCAGAGAGGTGCAGTTTGCCGCAGTGTCTCCCACCTGCTCCCCCGGGAGCTCACCACCACCTTCAGGCTGGATGGGGGCCGCTGTCTTTGCTGCTGGTTCCAGGACCAGAGGGGCAGTCAGGCCTCCCTGCAGCCTGACCAGGTCACAGCGCCTGGGCCACGGTGACCTCAGTGTCTGTTGTCCTTTCAAAGGCTGGCCCATAGCATAGCCACAATCCCGCTGGTGCTGAGAGTACCGGGAGGGGCCCCAAGTCAGTGACAGGAAGGGGACTAACTGCAGGGGCGGAGGGCTGAGGGCGGAGGGCCTCTGCTCACTGTGTCTTCTTTTTCACGCTGCCCCTTCCTGCCACGACCCCAGCATCTCGTAAGTACCCTGTGGGACCTCAAGCCTGAGGGCACGGTGGTTGTCCCTGGGGAGCTCTCCTGCCCCAACAAGGTCGGGCAGGCCAGGGACCCGGGCTGGGCCTTGACTGTGAGGGCGTGCTGTGTCCCAGCACGCACTGAGGCTGCAGCAGGCCTGCTGGGAGCCAGGCCGAGGACAGGGCAAGGCAGGCCAGGACCCTCTGCCTGGCCCGGTGTCCTGGATGCCCTGCTGGGCCCTGTGCACGCGCCTCTGTCCCCACGTCTCTGTCCCTCCTGCCTGCGGCCAAGGGCAGTGCTGACTCGTGGCGGTTTCCCAGGGTGTTCAGGGGCTACGCGGAGAGGAAGCGCCGGAAACGGGAGAATGATTCCGCGTCTGTAATCCAGAGGTAGGGCCTGCCAGCCACTCGCCACCAGGGTCCGTCTCTTGTCTGTGCTGGTCTCGCCTGGGCCCACCCGGCCCGGCAGACCGATGGGGGAAGGGCGGTGGCGACCACTGGCCTGGCCCTGCTCTGGGGACGCGACAGGCAGGAGAGGTCCTGTGGCCTGGGCCCCCAGGCCTGTGTTTTGGGGTACATTGACAGGTGGACTGCAGCCAGCTGGCCCACCTGTGCCTCCCTCTGACCCTTGAAGCCCAGAGCTGTGGGGTCAGCAGCCAGGCTTACCCTCCCCGGTCCCTACCTCGGGGATGTGCCAGGAGGCTTGTCTGTCTGTCTTGGATGTTGGGCCTTGGCAGGGCATAAAGTTTGGGGTGAGGAAAACCTGCCTCTGAGGTGGCCTGGGGACACAGTGGCAGGGAGGGTGCATCTGCAGGCCCCAAATCCCCCTCGGGGGGTGCAGTTATGCTGCCCTGGCCACTGTGCCAGGAAGCAGGAGCCCCCGACCACCTGGGGACGGAAGCTGGCAGGGTTCAGAGTGCCTGGGCCCAAGCCTGGAAGGGAAGGGAAGGGTGGGCAGCAGAGGAAGGGTACCGGATTGCACAGAGGAGCAGCCCTGGGATGGGGTGGGGCGGCGTGGCAGGAGCAGGCTTGGTGGTGTGTCTTTGTCCTGCCAGGAGAGGGGGGCCCTGGCAGGGTCTCAGTAGAAGAGGGACTGGGTGAGCCTTGGGCCAGTGGGAGAGCATAGGGGCGCGGGAGGGCATGCCTCAGGCAAAGGAGTGATATCAGAGACGGTGGCTGTCAAGCAGTGGGGAGGGGAGCGAAGGAGACAGGGGCCGCTGCCCACCTCCTCTCGGCCCTCACCAGCCCCTGTGCTTCCACCCGCAGGAACTTCCGCAAACACCTGCGCATGGTCGGCAGCCGGCGGGTGAAGGCGCAGAGTAAGACCCGGGGGCGAGCAGGTGGGTGGGTGGACAACGCTGCTCTTGGCCAGCTGGGGCTTCGTGTGCTCGCTGCGCCCCAGACCCGCGTCCGCAGACTTGCTGCAGCCCCTGGCCCCGCCCCGCCCTGGCTACGCCCAATGCCTTTCTGCCGTCCGTCCCCCCCCACTCCACCCCGTCCCGCCACACTGGTGTCCTCCAACTGCCCTGACCGCGGAGACCCTCCAGCATCCCCACTGCCTCCCCTAGCCAGCCCACCTTGCGTCCCTGCGGACCTCCAGTGGCCGTGGGCCCCGCCCCAACCAGGCCCCGCCCCCAGACAGGCCCCGGCCCTAACGGGTTCTGCTCTCACTGCAGCGTTCGCTGAGCGGCGCGAGCGGAGCTTCAGCCGGTCCTGGAGCGACCCCACCCCCATGAAAGCCGACACTTCCCACGACTCCCGAGACAGTAGGTGCCCGGCCAGGCCGGCCCTCCTCCCGCAGAGGCCCCTTTAGGCCATCAGCCCCGCTTGCCCGCCAAGAGGACAGCTAGGCTTCTGCGCTTCCGCTGAGCCTCAGTTTACCGTCTAAGGGGGCGCTCCCGCACCCCACTTTCTGGGCAGGGGTAACTGAGAGCTGTGGCTCCGCTGGCTGCCTGGCCTGTGTGCCACCCTCATGCCAGAGGCCCGGGGACCCGGGTGCTGCAGTGCCCAGCTCCTCCTCCGCCCGGGCACGCGGTCCGCCTGGCTGGGGCTGCCACTTGCACCCTGGCTCCCACCTGCCTCACACCAGGGCCCTCTAGCCTCCAGTTGGGCAGCTCCTGGCTGGTGGCATTGGCCAATCTGGCCGGGCTGGTGGGGACACCGGCTTGGCTCTCTCACCCACTGCCGGTTTCTTGCTGGCCCGGAAGACCTTCCAGGACATGGCTTATGGCTTTGTCCATCACCCACCTCTGGGGCTGCAGCTGGGACAGGAGGGGCTGCAGCTGGCCTGCAGTCCTAGTGACCCATCCTGCCCTTCAGGTAGTGACCTGCAGAGCTCGCATTGCACCTTGGGCGAGGCCTTCGAGGACCTGGACTGGGAGACGGAGAAGGGCCTGGAGGCTGTAGCCTGTGACACTGAGGGCTTTGTGCCCCCCAAGGTTATGGTGAGGCCCGGTGCAGCCGTTGCAGGCTGCCTAGCAGTCGGGGGCAACCTCACAGGGGCTCCTGCTGCCCGTGGGTTCGAGGTGGCAGGCCCTGAGCAGGTCCCCTTGTCGCCCCCAGCTCATCTCCTCCAAAGTGCCCAAAGCTGAGTACATCCCCACCATCATCCGCAGGGACGACCCCTCCATCATCCCGATCCTCTACGTGAGTGCCCGCCCTGCCCTGCCTTGGTGAACGCGCGCATGCGCGCGTGTGTGTTTGTGTGTGCGCGCGGTGCCTGAGAGGGGTTCTTATGTGGCTGTGGCTTTCATCTGTCCCAGGACCATGAGCATGCGACCTTCGAGGACATTCTGGGTATGTGTTCCCCGACCCCACTGCCTTCTGCTCCTGGGACTGGGGTGCACGTGGGCTGCAGGGGCACTGGGGGCAGCACTCACACTGTGCCTCCCCCAGAGGAGATAGAGAAGAAGTTGAATGTCTACCACAAGGGGGCGAAGATCTGGAAGATGCTCATTTTCTGTCAGGTAGGGCTCAGCCCCTCCCCGCCCAGGGGTGGGGTCGTGGATGCCTCTTCCCTGTGTGAGCACGCTCACATGTGTGCATTTGTGTGCATGTGTTGTGGGGAGCAGTGGTTGGACACCCCCGTGTGCAGTCGGACCAGCTAACTGCAGCCTCTTACAGGGTGGCCCAGGGCACCTGTACCTGCTCAAGAACAAGGTGGCCACCTTTGCCAAAGTAGAGAAGGAGGAGGACATGATCCAGTGAGCAGGGGCCGCTGTGGAGCTGGGGGGGGGGGGTGGAGCCAGTGTGCCATGCCCCCACAGTGCCTTCCTGGGTGCCCTCCTTGTGCCTGGGACCCTAGGCTGGAGGCTCCAGTGACCACCCCTCCCCCACCAGCTTCTGGAAGCGGTTGAGCCGCTTGATGAGCAAGGTGAACCCGGAGCCGAACGTCATCCACGTCATGGGCTGCTACATCCTGGGGAACCCCAACGGGGAGAAGGTACCGGGACCCCAACCCACCTCAGGTGCAGACCCCGGGCCCATGGGAAGGCTTGACAGGACACTTATGTTCAGACTCCCTTCCCCTCTCCTTTCAGTCCTCCCAGAGAAAGCCCCTGTGCTTGATCCTCGCCAGCGGTGGGGGACTCCTGCTCCCCAGCCACCCACCCCAAGTCCCTCTCTCTTTCCCTGCCCTGAACTCACGGCCCCACCTGTCCTTCTAGCTGTTCCAGAACCTCAGGACCCTCATGACCCCTTACAGGGTCACCTTCGAGTCCCCCCTGGAGCTGTCGGCCCAAGGTGAGTTTCTGGGCTGGCCCCAAGCCGAGGGAAAGGGTTTGGGAGGCAGCGGCCTGAGCCCCCCGCCTCGCCCCTCCTGCCTCAGGGAAGCAGATGATCGAGACCTACTTTGACTTCCGGCTGTACCGCCTGTGGAAGAGCCGCCAGCACTCCAAGCTGCTGGATTTTGAGGACGTTCTGTGAGGGCAGGGCTGCCATCAGCCGCTTCCTCGGACCGGCGCCTGGGGCTGGGCCGCTCTGTGCCACCCGTGTGCGTGGGTCCTGGTCTTCACGGCCACTTCAGGGCACCTCAGATGCCACTCAGGTTGCCTCCCAGGGGTCTGGTCCTCAACGCGCCACGGGTCAGAGGCCACGACTCCTCGGCCCGGGGGAGCCTCGCCCAACGCGGCTGGTGGATGCTCCGTGGCCTGGGGTTGCCCGGGTCTAGGCCTCGTCTGGAGGCTCAGCATCGGGTGGCTCCCCCGCAGGTTCATAGAAATAAGTGCAATTTTCTACCCTCCTCCCCCCGAGACAATTCAAAGGGAAGCAGCATTACTAGTTAACTAGTTAAGGCTATGTTACTAGTCATGGCATAGACCACCTGGCTCAGCGTGTGTTCAGGACCCGCTCCGCCCCAGCTCCCCAGCCCTACCGTATCTGATCACCAGCACCGGGGCGCCGTCTGCCGGCCTGGCTCCTCCCTGGCCGAGTCCCTGATCGTCTGTGCTTGGACTGCTCCTACCACCCTGCTTCTCTGACCTTGGCTGTGCCGACCCGGCAGGGCGCCTGGGCAGCAGCAGGGAGGGTTTGCCTGCCTTTCTCCCACAGGGACACCGGGTTGAGCCAGGCCCTACCTGCTCCCCGGCTCCCCCCACACCTGCCTGGCTCCCGGCTGCTGTCCAGCTCAGCTCTCGGCAGCCAAGGTCTGGAGGCCTCGCCTAGTGCAGAGGTCTGGGGTCTTGGTGGGGGCCCGGCTGGGCTGGGCCCTGGTAGGCAGGAGCCCTGCTGTGCAGCGCAGTGTGGGGCTGGACCCCCGCAGCCCGGGCCCAAGGGCTGGCAGCTGGTGGGCTGGGAGTGGGCTCTCTCTTGTACATAGCTGGGGCTTGGGGGCTGGCCCCCCTTTGCAGAGCCCAGTCTGAGAAACCTGGCTGTGCCCTCACCAAGGGAGGGCAGGGGCTTGTCCAGGGCTCTGAACAATGTACAACACCCCTTAGAGTGACCATTAAACCTGATCCCCCGCTGCGGCTTCCGCGTGGGTGTTCTCTCTCAGCGCCGTCTGCTCCCTCCGTGGGCCCAGAGGCTTCCAGGCCTGCTGGCGTGAGGTTGTTGCTGGAGTGGCCACCTGCACACCCTAGCTGGGACCGAGGGGCTGGGGCGCTAGGCCTCCCCAGCAAGGGCCCACTCTGTGAGAGGTCTAGGGGTGGGGCTCTGGAAGGGGTCTGGGCAGGAGCAGGTCCCCGAGATGGCTGCAGGGGCCGGTATGTGGTCCTGCAGGGCCAGGCAGGGTTGGGAGATGAGGGCAGTGACACCCCACCACCAGCAGTCTCTGCCCCTCCTGGACGCAGAGCAGGGCCCTGTTCCCCAAGCCATTCTCTGCACGTGGTCGGCAGTGTGGCCACCGCAGGAAGCCAAGAAGTGACCACGGGACCAGCTGGCCTCAGCCTCAGTCATCTCCAGGAGTGCCAGCGCCACCCCCTCCCTGTGGCCAAGCTGCTGTTGGGTCTCCGGGCCTGGCTACCCTGGAGGCTCCTGTGGACAGAGAAACAGGTGCCAGCTTGGCACATCCAGGGCCACCAAGTTTGGGGAGGGTGGGAGGCACGCAGTGGACAGCATGAGTGAAGGCTGGGTGGCCCAGGGTTCCGTAGAGCTGGAGGCCAACGGCCCTTCCTGGGGTGGGTGCGCCAGCTCAGGGGAGGCCCACAGCCCTGCAGCCTCCAGCTGCTTCCGGGGCCTTGCGGGTGGGCAGAGGGTTTGGTGCCACTTGAGTAGATAAGCTTTTAGAGCGTTAGATTGAATACGGAATGCCTACCTGCATACTTTCACTCACTACTCACTCGCCACAAAGTCGCACGTGGCTCAGGAATCCTCTGCACACTCTCAGTTTCTGAGATGTGACGTGTCTCCCCACCCCCCAGGCCTGGAGCCTGAGCGATGCTGCCAGGGGCATTTCTGTCTAGGGAAAGCCTGTGGTGGCCAGGAGGATAGCTCTCCACTGTGACCCACTCGCCCGCGCACTGTGTGCTCGGAAGGCACGGTTGCCTTACCCCAGGACCTGCCAGAAGCTTTGTCATGTGCCACTGCCCCTCTCCTGGCCTCTAGTGGGGACCCTGCAGTCTCGGGTCGGGCTGCTCCAGTGAGTGTGCTCACCCCGCGGTCTTTAGGGTCAGCTGTGGTGGGGAAAGGCTGGCAGGGTCTGCCCACAGGAGGCTTGAGGTCTTGTGTCTTGTTCACAGGGTTCCTTCCTTTACACCCCATAACCACCAGAAGTGTGATGGAGAAAAAGATGTTAAACCCAGAACGTGCCCAGAAACAAACCCAGTACAGATGTGAAGAGTGCAGAACGGGGTGGGGGGGTGTGCAGACGTGGAGGTGGGCTGGGCGGGGCCAAGGCAACCTCTGGGCTCCGCAGTGTCCCCGCACACCCACCCCAACTGAGACAGAAACCATGGCAGCAGCCAGAGAGGAGAGTAGGGAAGAAATATTTGCAACGGACGTGAAAGGTAAAGGATTAAGGTCCTTAACATACAGAGTTTTTATCTATTGACAAGAGACAAAAACCGAAAGGGAAAAGTGGGTAAAGGTCTGAGTTGTCGGCTCACAGAGGAGGACATTAAGTGGCTGGTGAACAGCTGGCAAAGGGAAAGTGCTTCCTGCCTGTCGGTTTGGGTGTCTGTACCCCGTGCTGGTGGCTGTGTGGAGAGAGGGTCCTGTGAATTGCTGTAGCCTTTTTGGAAAACAGTCTGGCAATAGCTCTTAAAGTATAGCAGGTGAACATTGAGCCAGCACCTCTCTCTGGGGCTTCTGCACAGACGTCCACTGTCACACTGTCTGTGTGATTAACTGGGGCGAGGCCAGGTCATGTGGACGTGGACGGCTACCCCAGTGGAAGCTGGTCGTTCAGAAGGCTTGTTGTTAGGGAGAAGAGAGGTCGGGCCTGCAGGAGGCCAGATACTCTCCGTTAAAATCCCAACTGGTGACGTCAAGCTCACGTAGGTGAGGTGTGTCCTGTTTACCCAGTGTGACACACACACCTTCACAAGTACCCAGAAGACCAAGCCTGATGTCGCGTCCTCGCCTCCCCCTGGCCCCAGCCTGCCGCACCCACCTGGGCTGCTCTCTCCAAGCCTTGCAGTGTGCAGGCCCAGGCCTGCGTGTCTAAGCCTCCTCAACAGCCCAAACAGCCACCCTTTGGCACCACCAGTGGGACAGAGCCCACCCTGGGGAGGACATCCAGGGCACATCTGCCTCGTCTGGAACCTTCCATCCCCCTTAGGCTGACGCTCACTTGGCTCCACCACTTGCCCTGCTTCCAGAAGGGACACACTGTGCCAACAGCTCCTTTCACTAGGTCTGTGTGCCCTGGGGGAGAGGTCTTCAGAGCCCAGGATTAGGAATATCATCAGAGCCACTGTGGGGGGCGCCCCCTGCTGGTCCCACCCCTTGCAGCTGTCACCTGGCTGAGGTCTGTCTGGGGACTCCAGGCAGGCAGTCACATGGACTAGACATGCTGTGTTCACAGGACCTGTTGCAGTAGGGCCTGGCTCAAGGGCCAGGAAGGGGGGCCCCAGAGGGAGCTGGGAGCTAGGGATCTAGAAAGTACAACAAAACTACCTTCAAAGGTATTTATGAGCCCCTGGCCCTGCACCCAGGTGTGTGTGTCCCAGACCCACTGCGGGTGCATCTGAAACCCCAGCATCCTCCACAGAATGGAGACAAGACCCCAGACTCACAGAGTGGTCTTCAGAACGTTGCACACCTGAAGAACCATGGAGATCTTGACCAGCAGGAAGAAGGCCGCCAGCAGGTCCCGGGGATGAGGAGGCACAGGTGTTGGAAGAGCTGGTGATCTAAAATAATGACACAGCCAGTAATCTACCAGCAGAAATGGGTTTATTTGGGAACAGTAAATACTTGGAGTTCAGGACAAGCAATCTATGGTGGATCACAGGCAAGTGCAGAGAACAAAGGAGAGGAAACTCTTATAGAGGAGAAGGGGGAGTTGGGAGGGGCTGATCTAAACAAAGAGTCTGTTGGAGGAAACTGGGAGTTGGAGGTGTAGTGGCTTTTCACTGGCTGAGCTGTAATGGTCTCTCGTTGGCTGGGCTGTTGCCGGGCAGGGAGAAAATCTCCCTTCCTCCTGCTGGGTAGTAAGTAGTAACCTTCTTCCTGTTGAGTCTGAAATTGAGGCTGAGCAGTAGATGTGAGAGCTCCCCTTTCTGGCCTCCTGACTCCATTTTAAATGAGGTTTCCGTCTCTTAATTTTCACATTTCCCCTGCTTTGCTCAAGATCTTACTCTGCAAGCATTGCTGATCAGCAGTCATGTCTTTCCTGGGTTCAGTGACTTTTTCTCTCTCTATGCCAGGAAAGACCTTTCCTGGGTGTCGTGTCCCACGTGGAAGTTCGGAAAGTGCATGGGCTGGAAACCTACTGAGGTCACATTCGAGTAACAGGGAGGAGTAGGAGGGAGATCTCTCAGGAATTTCCCATCTGAAGTCTGTGTCTTAGAACAGCAAGTGCACACTCACAGCTGAAAGAATGAAAAAGCACTTTGGAAATCTCAGTGGAGGGAAAAACGGCTGATAAGCCTTTCCCCAAGATAGCAAAACTTCAAAGATTCTTAAGTTTGGAACTAAATGTTTATCAGTAATACAACCTGTAGGTTATGCATTCAGAAATCATGAATTTGGATAAGAATCCACAGTCAGTTAAGAGTCTGGATGAAAGAGAGAGACTTGTGTGAATTCTGAACCTTTTAATAGGCCTGGTCCTGACATCTTGGGTAAGCTGTCTGATCAGATGTCATCTGCTTCAATTCCTGGAAATCTTTACTTTCAGGCCACCAGGTGGTGTGCAGGTCCAGTCAGCCCACAGCAGTGGGTTTCTCGGCAGAAACCATGGAGGCCAGAGGAAGCAGCACATTTTCAGGTGTGGAAAGAGAAGAGCTGTCGTGTCCATCCAGAATTCGACACGCACCAAACATCTCCTTCAGGAGGAAGGTGGCATGAAGACAGTCTGAGATGAAGGGAAACTAGAGAATGTGTAGGTGGCAGACCTGCTCTAAAAGGGCTGTTAAAGGAGATTCTTCAGACAGAAGGCACAGGGCACCACAAGGAAACTCAGAACACTGGGATTGAGGAAGATCAGCAGAAATGGGGAACATCATAGACTGTTCTCCCCTCAAGCTCTTTAAAATATGTTGGATGTTGGGCGCAGAATCGCAGCACGGTCTCGGGGATTCCAGCGTCAGACAGTGTGATGTTAAGACAGCGACAGCATGAAAGGTCAGGGCAAAGAGACCAATGTGGTATGAGGTTTCTACCTCCCAGCTGAGTGCCAGGTGCTGGTTGCGAGAAGACGGTGGGAACCAACAGAGCAGACACAGTCACAGTCAGAACAGAAAGGCTTAAACGGCATACTAAAAAAGTTCAGATAACCCAGAAGAAGGCAGGAAAGGGAGAAAAGAGGAACAAAATAATAATAAATGTCGGGCCTAAATTCAAATGACCATTTTGAATTGAATTTCCAAATTCGAATGACCCAGAATTGGATGTGATGTAAATGGGTGGGTCTCACAGCCCAGGAAGCTCCACGGGCTTCAGGAGCCACGAGCCAGGGATGGATGAAGGCCACGTGTATGTTTCTTATTGTAAATCACAACATCTGAAACTGTTCACAGGAAACTCACAGTAAATGCTGGAGAGGCTGTGGAGGAAAGGGAGCCTCCCACACTGCTGGTGGGAACGCAGTTTGGTGCAGCCACTGTGGAAAACAGTACGGAGATTCCTCAAAAAACTAAACATAGACTTACCCTATGATCCAGCAACCCCACTCCTGGGCATACATCCAGAGGGAACTCTAATTCGAAAAGATACATGCA
Organism: Camelus dromedarius; assembly: GCF_036321535.1. Lineage (NCBI taxonomy): Eukaryota > Metazoa > Chordata > Mammalia > Artiodactyla > Camelidae > Camelus > Camelus dromedarius. The sequence goes on along the minus strand of NC_087445.1, from coordinate 78,582,716 downwards.
CCCCAACGTTCACAGCAGCACTATATACAACAGCCAAGACATGGAAGCAACCTAAGTGTCCATCAGCAGAGGACTGGATAAAGAAGTTGTGGTGTATTTATACAACAGACTACTACTCAGCCGTAAAAAAGACTGAAATAATACCATTTGCAGCAACATGGATGGACGTAGAGATCGTCATTTTAAGTGAAGGAAGCCAGAAAGAGAAAGAAAAATACCGTATGAGATTGCTTATATGTGGAATCTAAAAAAATAGGGACACTATGAACTCATCTATAAAACAGAAACAGACTTGCAGGCATAGTAAACAGTCTTATGGTTAATGGGGAAGGTGGGTGGGAAGGGATAGATTTGGGAGTTTGAGATTTACAAATGTTAGCCACTATATATAAAAACAGATTTTAAAAGTTTCTTCTGTACAGCACAGGGAACTATGTTCAATATCTTGTAATAACCTTTAATGAAAAAAATACGAAAACAAATATATGTATGTATATGCATGACTGGGACATTGTGCTGCACACCTGAAACTGACACATTGTAACTGACTTTACTTCAATTAAAAAATATGTAATGCTATAAATAAGTCACAGTAAAAGGATGGAAGATGATATACTGTGCAGATACTAATCAAAAGAAGACAGGAGTGAGTGGTTATGTTAATATCACACCAAATACATCTGAGAGCAAAGGGAATCACTGGGAAAGAGGGACATGACATATTGATAAAAGGGACAATTCTTCAAGAAGCCATAACAATTCTAAAGGTAGGTACCTAACAACACAGATTTAATAGAAAAAAATTTTGAAGCAAACATGGGCAGAACTGAAAGTGGAAACAGAAAATGCACAGTGACAGCTGGAGGGGGCAGCACTCCTTTCCCAGGAGCAGACAGGTGCAGGAGACAGCCAGCCAGCAAGGATACAAAGCGACTAAAAGAGCAGCTGGGCATGACGACCAGCACGCTTCACCAGCGGCAGGCAGCTCTGTGCGTGTTCTCCTCAAGTGCACGTGGAACAACCGCCGATAGGAAACACATCCTGTCAAAAAGACGAACCTGAGCAGATTTAAAATAATCAGTAACATACAGAATGTGTTCTCTGACTGCACAGAATTCAGGTGGAACTCAGTTAAGAGAGCGACGTCAGGGAAATCCCCCAGTCACCTGGGAATTAAGCCACACAATGCTAAATAATCCATGGACCAAAGAGGAAGTCTAAAACAAATCCTAAAACATCTTGACCTGAATGAAATGAAAATACAGCATAGGAAAGAACTGCGAGGCGCAGCTAAAGCAGCGTTTCGAGGGAAACGTGTAGTAAGGCTGCTTCCATTAGAAAAGAAGAAAGGTCTCAAGGCAGTAGTCTAAGCTTACACACTAAGAAATCAGAAAAGGGAGAGCAATATACACCCAAACCAAGCAGAAGGAAGGAAATAAATACAAGAGCAGAAACAAACAAGAAGCAATCTGAAAACCAAAGAAGAAAAAAAAAGTGTGAAACAGAAAGCTGACTCTTTGGGGTGATCAATAAAATTGAGAAACCTCTGGCAACGCGGGCGAAGAAAATGAGAAAAAACAAATTACCAATGTCAGGAATGAAGGAGGTCTGTAGCAAAGGGATGGGAAAGGAATGCATGCGTGACCCTCTTCACACAGACGCAGCAGCCCGAGTGAAGTGGACCAGGTCCCCAAAAGCCAGGAGCCACCGACACTCACTCAGCACGAACCAGGTGGCTTGAAGGGCCCTGTCACCACTGGAGAAACTGAGTTTGTAACTATCGTCTGAAGAAGAAAGTCTCAGATGGTTTCACTGGCAAGTTGTATAAAACGTTTAAAGAAGAAACACAAAGCCTACAACCCCCCACCCCCAGGAAGTGAAAGAGGAAGGACACCTTCCCAGCTCACCTGCAGGCCCGGCGCTGCCCCCATCCTGACGCTGGCACCAGAGAGAAGGCTACAGACTCCTGTGAACAGCTGCAAAAGCCCTTACTTGGGGTAACCTGTCCTGTAAAGTCACGGAAGACTGCAGGTTAGCCAGTTCAGAACCCCTGACCCTGGGAGAAAGGCAAGGGCGAGCTCCTGAGAGCCTCTGGTCACAGCATTTTGATCAGCTGATCAATGCATACCCTTGCTTTGTGTCTGTTTCTGTTTAAAGACACCTCACTTTATAATAATCAACTATATTTTATATGACCAATCATGTATGTATTTAACTCATTAAGCCTAGCTCACAGGCAGCAGGGCTGTAACTTGCCTGAACGGAGCTCCTCTGGCACGTCTCCTTGCCAAGGTGCGTCTGGCCTTCTCGCATTAGGACACCAGACAGCGCTTCAGCCCGACGCCTGGGTGCCGTTTCAAACAGAGAAATCGCCAGGAGAAGGCACAGCAGCACAGGAGCATGGCACTGAGCAGGCCGCGGGCGCCCTGTCCACGGTGGGAGCCGAGGCGGAAGCGGCCTGGCCTCACCCAAGCTCTGCCGGGCGTGGGTGCCGAGCTGCTCGAGGTTTGCTGCTCGTGTCTGAAGATGATCTCAGACGCGCTCGCTCCGAGTGTGACTCTGGGATGACAAAAACTGCGGAGGTTAGTGAGCACATCTGAAAGTAAAACCCACAAATAACCAGGACCGCTGCGCTGGCAAATAACATCCAGTAAGACACACAGGAACTCACACCCACAGCCAAGTGAAGCTGATCCCGAGGACGGAGGGCTCGCTTCACATTCAGGAAACTCGACTGGTGAAACCCATCACGTGGCACGACAGAAGAGGAGAAACCCATGGATATGCTTAGGGATGAAGACAGAGCACGTGACAGAACCCAGCGCTCACTCTGGTGAAAACTTCTCCAGCAAAGTGGAGGGAACGCCCACCCACGACAGGGCCTGTGTGAGACCTGCAGCCAACGCCATGCTTGACGCTGAGCCTCCGACGCTCGTGCCTTCAGGTCGGGAGCAGGCATGGGTGTGCCCTCGCCACCCGTCCGCACAGCTGAGGTCTCGCCAGCATGGCGGCAGGGAAGAGGATAAAAGGTGGCACATGCCGTAGAGGAGGTCAGCCGTCCCTCCTTATAGACCTGGGGGTTGTCCACGTCAGAAATCCCAGGGAGTCTGTGCATGAACTCCCAGAACTGAGAAGTGGGCTTGGCGAGGTGGCTGGAGCAGGGTCCACCAGGAGGACCATTGGCATCTACTTCCACTAGTGGACAACTGAAGACTGGATTTTTTAAAACTGCTGTTTAGCAGGGAGGGTCTAGCTCAGGGGTAAAGCACGTGCTTAGCACGCACAAGGTCCTGGGTTCAATCCCCAATACCTCCAGTAAAAAATAAATAAAAACAAATAAACTAACGCTGCAAAAAATAAATAAAATGAAAGATAAAAAAAATTCACATTATAGGGGTGCCAGCAAGAGAAGAGAGAGAAAGGACCTGAGACAATTTTTGGAGAGATGATCACTGGAAACTTCCCCAGCTTGGGAAAGGAAACAGTCACCCACGTCCAGGAAGCGCAGAGGGCTCCACACAGGGTCCACCCAGAGAGGGACACACCAAGGCACACAGTCATCAAACTGATAAAAAATTAAGAAGGATAAAAACCTAAAATCAGCAAGAGAAAACCAATGAATAACATGCAAGGGAGCTCCCATCAGGTTATCAGCTGATTTTTCAGCAGAAACTCTCCAGGCCGGAAGGGAGGGGCACGATGTATTTAAAGTGATGGAAGGGAAAAACTTGCAAACAAGAATACCCTATTCAGCAAGGCTCTTGTTCAGACTTGATGGAGAAATCAAAAGCTTCTCAGATAAACAACAGCTAAAAGAACTCAGCACCACCAAACCAGCTCTACAACAAATGTTAGGAACTTCTCTAGTCATCAAACCACAAGAAAGAGAACAAAAAGAAGAAAGAGGGAAAAAAGAAAGGCCTACAAAAGATTGCTTTGATGTTTGGGGTCTTTTGTGGTTCCTCATAAATTCTGGAATTGTTTGCTCTAGTTCTGTGAGGAATGTTGTATTCTGACAAGGGTTGCACTGGGTCTGTGGATTGCTTCGGGCAGTGTGGCCATCTTGACAGTGCTGATTCTTCCAATCCAAGAGCACAAGACATCTTTCCATTTCTTTGTATCTTCAATTTCCTTCATCAGTGCATTACAGTTTTAAGAGTATGGGTAACCTCCTTGGTTAGACTTATTTCTGGGTGTTTTGTTCTTTTTGATGTAATGGAAATGTTTATGCCAGTTATAAAATTCCAGTTTTTGAAGTGGAAAAAAAAAGTGAATGAAGGGCCACAAATGGCAAAACATCCTTCTTTCTTGTGGGTGAGCTGCCCTCTATTACACACATATGGTGCATCTTCTGTATCCACTCATCTGCTGATGTGCACTTAGGACGTTTCCACATCTTGGCGATTATAAACAATGTTGCTGTTAATAGTGGGGTGTATGTATCTTTTTGAATTAATTTTGATTTTGTGGTTGGCTTTATTCCTTTGATAACTATGCAAGCTCTAAATGTTCTTAGAAACAATGAACGGTGCATATATGCAAATTTTAAAAAATATGTGCAGCATATTGTGCATATGTATTTACATGCAACATAGGTAAATTGTAACAATTCTACCTGATAAAACTTAAAAATGAAAAAAAATCATTAGGGAGTGTTCAACTCCAAGAACAACAATAATTATTAAAAAATAAAAGAATAAATAGTGCCATTTACAGTAGCTCCCCACAAAAATGAAACACTTAGGTAAAAATCTAACAAAACATGTACTGGGTCCTTATTCTAAACACTAGAAAATGCTGATGAAAACAAATTTTTTAAAGACCTAAATCCTAAATAAATGGAGAAAAGCAAAATTGTGCTCATGGACTGGTAGGCTCAAAATGATAAAGATATTGATTCTCCCCAAAGTGATCACAGACTTTTGACGTAATGCCAAGTAACGAAAGGTTCAGGAGAATTTTTTGCCCGTCAAGAGGGGCAGACCGTAAAATATGCATGGAGGACACAGGAGCCGGAGCAGCTGAAACAGCTTTGATAAAGAAGAACAAAGCTGGAGGCCCAGACTGCACAGTGTGAAGACCTGTGACGTGGCTGCAGGAATCAGGACAGAGCTGGGAGGAGACAGACACCACAGAAGGTCCAGAAAATACAGCTCTTTGAACAAAGGTGCAAAGGAATTCGTCAAGAAAGGGTGGTTTTCTCAACATCCAGTGCTGGAGCTTCGGCCATCCGTGTGCAGAGTGGATGGACCTGCCTCAGCCGCACTTCTTACAAAGAGTAATTCAAAGTGGGTCACAGATTAAGTTACATCGTGAAAGTTGGTGACCTGAGGAGAAAGAAATCTTCATGACCAGGGGTGAGGCAAATAGTTCCTCGTGAACACGTGAAAAGTGCACCCACAGGAGAACGCATTGATGAACTGGGTTCATCACGGGTTTAAAAGTTTGTGAACCTCATACGTGACAAAGGACTACGTCTAGAAAGCATAAAGGAGTCTGTAAAGGGGCAGGAAGAAATCAAACACTGTCACTGTAAGGTGAGCGAAAGGTGTGACCACCAGCGGGGACGCCGTGTGCGGGGAGGACTGTCAGCTTCGAGGCCGCAGGTGCTGACTGAGGGCAGGAGGGCTCCCTCTGCGGCTGTCAGGGAGGCTGAAACGAAAACCTGTGACAGCGAGTCCTGAAAGAGTGCAGAGAAGCCGGGTCTCGCGCTGAGAACATTTGGGCAGTTGTGCTGTGCGCCTGGAACGCAGCCAGCCACGACTCCAGAGAGGCTGGGGCTCCTCCCAGGACCAGGTGGCCTTTGCTCCGGCCAAGCCCTAAGCCTCGGGCCTCTCCAGTCACCTGACTCCGCCCTGCTCCAGGCCTGAGCCCTGGCACCTGGCTCCCTGCTGGGGGAGAGCAAGTCGGAGGGCAAAGTCCCAGCAGCCTCCAGGGAGGGTCAGGGTGGCCCCAGGCAGCGGGGGGACGGGACCACCCCGGGCGGTGCCCCTGGGTGGGGTGAGCAGCCCTGGCCTCAGCGACCCGGGTCCCCAGGCTGGTTGCCGGCCTGGCCGCAGGCTGGGCCCAGCTGGGCGGTGACTGGCTGGGGGGTGGGGAGAGCGGGACGGCACCAGCAGTGCCCAGGGGACAGACGGCAGTCCTTCCTCCTGCTGCCGCCAGTCGTCCACCAGCCCAGGTGAGGGGCGTCCTGGTCGGGTGGGGGGGGGCTGACCCCACCCACTGGAGGCTCTGGCTGCCTCGCGCCCTGCAGGCTGGGGAGTGGGGTGGGGTCCCAGTGTTCCTGGCCCCTGCCTGTGACCAGGGTGCTGGCTGGGGACACAGGCTGGGCCCATCTGAGCCTGGCCTGACTGTGGCTCAAGCATGTCACCTTCTTCTCTGAGCCTCCATCTTCCCTCCTTGAAATGGGCTCATAACCCAGACAGCCTGCCGCACTGCCTGGCGGGCCAGGAGGAGGCCTGGGGCAAAGGCCGCTGCCTTCACCCGGGAGTCCCCACACCCCTGGCGCAGGAGGCACGTCAGTGAGGTCTGCATTCTCACAGGGTTGCTGACGCCACACAAAGTCCACACACCTCGAAGCTCTGGAGGCCTCAGACCACCTCCTCTGGGCGGCGACAGTGGCTGGCCTGAGGCTCCCGGTGGCCTTGTGCGCATGGCCTGCTTGGGGGCATTTGGGGGCTGGAGAGGCCCCGCAGGGCTTCAGCCACCGAGCTAGGTGCCTCGGCCCCGTGCGAACCTCATCCTGGGTCAGCTGGGCCAGCTGGGCCAGCTGCTGAGGGACCGTCCTGGGGCCAACTGAAATGTGTCAGTCAGATGAGAGACACCTGAGGCTGGGTTTTCAAACGGAAACCAGGTGTCGCTGTTCAGCACTCCTGGGTCTTCAGCTCCTTCAGCAGAGACAATGCGCTCCCTGGGACTCTGCTCACCTCACCCCTGGTTACCACGGGCTGCCCCGTCCCCTGGTTACCCATAGGCTGCAGGGCAGCACTTGGATGCCAGGCCATCCCCTGCCCCACCCGGTCCAGGCCTGGCTGCAGGGTCCGAGCTCTGGAGAAGACTGTCCTGGGAGAGGCCCCTGGTGGGAGGGAGAAATGGGGTCCTGGGCCCCCCAAGTTCTGTCTGGAGCTGACCGTCAGAGCTGGGGCTCCTTCTCCTGTGGGGGCAGGTGGGCAGGATGACACCCTGGGGTCGGCATTACAAAGGGCTGTGTCCGGGCCAGCCTTGGTGCCAGATGGGGCATCGGGGTGCACAGCCCCCGCAGGCCCCTCTGATGCCCGCAACACCTTGGGTAACCCAGCTCTCCCGGCCTGGTCTCTGGCCCTGCCCTTTTTGACCCAGCCAGGGTGTGTGGGCTGAGCCCCAGGGGGCATGGAGGGGCTCTCCATCTGCAGCTGGCAGATTCGGGGTGCCCACTGCTGCCCACCCCGCAGGTGCCAGTCCTGCCCCCACCATGGGGCTGACTCAGAAGGAGCGGGTCTTCACGGTCCTGCTGGGGTTCGCAGCCGTCTCTGGCCTTGTCACGCTCATTCTCATCCTGGTGGAGGCCACCAACGTCCTCCTGCCCGCAGACACCAAGGTGCAGCCCTGGGCCCCACGGAGGGAGGCTAGGCTGGGCTGAGCAGCGGGCGGCCCATGCCCTCCTCACCCTGGTGTCTCTCCCAGTTCGGGATCGTGGTTGACGCCGGGTCCTCCCACACGTCCCTCTTTGTGTATCAGTGGCCAGCAGACAAGGAGAATGACACAGGCGTGGTCAGCCAGGCCCTGGCCTGCCAGGTGGAAGGTCAGGGGGCCATTCCGTCAGCGGTGGGTGGCTGTTGGGAGCTGCCAACTGCTGCCTGGCAGGGATCTGGCACAGCCTTTTCTGGGGACCCCAGACACTCCCAGGCCTGCAGCAGCATCCCTCCAACCTCTCCGTCCCCCCGCACGTGGTCTCTCCCTGTGTCTCAAATCCCCCTTTCCCGTCTCTTGTAAGGACACTGGTCATTGGATTCAGGGACCTGGGGAGTCCAGAATGATATCATCTTAAAATCCTTAACTTAATTACACCTGCAAAGTCCTCTTTTCCAAGTAAGGTCCCATTTGCAGGCTCCGAGGGTGAGGATGTGGATGCATCGCTGGGGACTACCTTTCAACCTCCCACAGGCCTTTTCAGCCCAGCCCTGCCTGGGGTGCTGTGTTTCAGGGCCTGGAATCTCCTCCTACACCTCTGACCCTGAACAGGCTGGCGAGAGTCTGCAGGGCTGCCTGGAGGAGGCGCTGGCCCTGATCCCAGAGGCCCAGCACCAGGAAACGCCCATGTTCCTGGGGGCCACGGCGGGCATGAGGCTGCTCAGGTGAGGCGGCTGGCATGGGGCCCCGCAGGTCCGCGAGGCTCAGCGTGAGAGTGCTGGCCCCCGCCCGGGGCAGGGCGCAGGAGGTGTGGGCTTCCAGCCAGCCCCAGCCCCCGGCCTCTCTGTGCAGCCAGAAGAACAGCTCTCAGGCAGAGGACATCTTTGCAGCGGTCAGCCGCGTCCTGGGCCAGTCTCCCTTGGACTTCTGGGGTGCTGAGCTCCTGGGTGGGCAGGACGAAGGTGCCTTTGGTTGGATCACCATCAACTACATCCTGGGCAAGCTGGTCAAGGTGCCGCGGGCAGCCCCAGGGCCGGGGCCGGACTCCAGGCTGCGGGTCAGTGAGGCCGGCCCCGGGACTCAGTGTCCCCTGTCTGTGCTCAGTACTCCTTCTCCGGAGAATGGATCCCGCCTCTGGACGGGACGTTGGTGGGCGCCCTGGACATGGGTGGGGCCTCCACGCAGATCACTTTTGTGCCCGGGGTCCCCATACTGGACAAGAGCACCCAGGCCACCTTCCGCCTGTACGGCTCCGACCACAGCGTCTACACCCACAGCTACCTCTGCTTCGGGCGTGACCAGGTGCTCAGCAGGCTCCTGGCAGGGCTGGTGCAGGTGAGCTGGGCCCCGCGGGCCGAGGGTGCGGGGTCGCCAGCCAGGCTTGAGCTAATAGCTGCCTCCCGCCCCCACAGAGCAGCCAGGGCCCCCTGGTCCGCCACCCTTGCTACCACAGCAGCTACCGGGACACGCTGCCCTTGGCCCCCCTGTACGAGTCGCCCTGTGTCCACGCTGCGGCGCCCGCAGACCTGGCCCAGAACATCACGGTGGAGGGGATGGGGAACCCCGGGGCCTGCGTCTCGGCCATCCGGGGTCTCTTCAACTTCTCCAGCTGCAGCGGCCGAGGCGACTGTGCCTTCAATGGGGTCTACCAGCCCCCCGTGCGGGGCCAGTTCTACGTGAGCACGCCCGCTGCCCGCCTCGGGGCCTGACTTCCTTCCGGAGTCCAGGGGGCTGGGGAGCCTGGGACCCTGTGTGTGTGGGGCTGGGGCTCACCCAGGCTTGTCCTGCCCCCATGCCGCCCCCCATTTCCCCCCCCCCAGGCCTTCTCCAACTACTATCACACCTTCCACTTCCTGAACCTCACCTCTGGGCAGCCGCTGGCCACTGTCAATGCCACCATCTGGGACTTCTGCCAGAGGCCCTGGAAGCTGGTGGGTGGATGCCAGGGCTGCCTGACCCACTTGGGCCCCCCAGCTCCCTGGGCTGCAGACTTCACCGGGCAGGGGCTCGGTGGGACCCCATCCTGCTCCAGGCAGGAGACCCAGGGTCATGCCTCCAGGTGGGCCCAATCCCAGTGGGCCAGAAGGTGAGCCTCACCGGGCCCCTGGCTTCTCCGGGCCCGCAGGTGGAGGCGAGCTCGCCGGGGCAGGACCGCTGGCTGCGGGACTACTGTGCCTCCGGCCTGTACATCCTCACCCTCCTGCTGGAGGGCTACGGTTTCCGGGAGGAGACCTGGCCCAGCATCAAGTTCCGCAAGCAGGTGACCGCCTGGCGCAGGGTGGGCTGGGGGCTTGGGGGCCGCGGCCCGCAGCCCTGACCAGCTGTGCGGCCTACAGGCCAGCGGCATGGACATCGGCTGGACGCTGGGCTACATGCTGAACCTGACCAACATGACCCCGGCCGAGGCCCCGGCCCAGTGGCGGGCACAGAGCTACGGTGTCTGGGCGGCCGGGTTGGTCTTCATGGTGCTGACCCTCGCGGCCATCCTGGGGGCTGCTGCGCTGCAGCTCTTCTGGCTGCAGGACTGAGCCTGGCGCCGCCCCAGCCTCCCTGAGCCCTGACCCCTGGGGCCTTGAGGTCCCAGCACCCCCAGGACCCCACTCCAGCATGCCTCCCAGGGCAGCAAGTGCCCTTCTTGGGACCCTGCAGCCTTCCAGGGCCCAGGTGGAGACCGGAGTGGGGAGTGACTGCTGGAGACAGAAGGGGCCTGGCTCTTTGGGGGTTGTTGGCAGTGGGCCCTGGGGTCTTCCGGAGCCTCGGTCAGGCCCTCTCAGGGGCCAAGCCCAGAAGACGGACCACACCTTGGTGGAGGCAGATTGCTTTTATTAAACTCTCCTTCCACGGACTTCCTAGGGCTGACCTCCTCACGTGCGCTGGCCAGCTGGGACCACGAAGCACTTGGGGAAAATGCCAATTCGGCCATCACAGTGGCCCTCCAGCCACGCCTGGTCCACTGTGGGGGGACGTCGGGGTGTCTGCTCACAGAAACCACATGTGCCCCGTGGCCCCGCAGGGCAGTGGGGGTGGGTGGTGGCCTGCCCTACCTTCACACAGGACGTCCACCGTGTCTCCTGGCCGCAAGCCCAGGTCCTCGGGCCCCTGGGCGCGGTAGCTGTGCTGGGCCACCACCTGGTAAAGGACAGGCCGCCCGCCCACTCCCTGTGGCAGGGTGAGGGCTGCAGGTGAGCTTGGCACCAGGAGAAGGGCCGCCAGCCTGCCCCAGGCCCGCGCCCCACTGAGGCTCACCTGGCACTGGAGCTGCAGCCCCCCGCGGCCGGCAGCCGCACTTTGCCAGGCCCTCTGCAGCGCCTCCTCCCCAGTGAGTGGCACCCAGCACCTGTCATCACCAGGGTCTCTGTATCTGCAAAGAGACCCCTCAGAGTGGGCAGCGCGGGGCAGGGGCTTCGGGAGGGTGCTGACCTCTGACCTCCAGAGCTTCTGACGCGCCTAGCCCCTCCTCCAGGGCCGGGGCTGAGAGGTGCCCAGCTTGGAGCCCTCCGGCCCTGCTTTCCACCCACCTGAGCTGCCCATGCTGGGCCTGGGGAGGAAGGGCCTGGCTCAGCAGAGCCCGCAGGCTGGACAGGTCAGCTCCTCTTGGGGCCTTCAGGGCCAGGGTGAAGGCACACTGCACCATGATGGTCACCAAGGACTCAGGGCCCCCTGCAGCCACTTCCTGGGTCCAGGAAGAAAGGTGGTTGGTCTTCAAGGCCCCATATCTGCACGCCCAGGACCGGCCAGGGTGGGGGGCTTCGGGCCAGGGGGCAGGGCAGGGACTGAAGGGTGGGAGGGGCTGGGGCTGTCGATTTGTAAGGATTCCTCAGCTGGGGTCCCTGGGGGTGATTCAGAGGGATGGGGTCTGGCCTTGGGGCCCCCAGGTCCCTGGAGGGGGGTGACTCGAGAGCCTGTGCCTCTTACCCTAACACCCGCGGGGTCCTCAGAGGAGCCAGGGCCCGGTTCCCCAGCCACCAGCGGCCCTGTGGAGGTGGGGGTGGGGCTCAAGTGGCAGCCACTCCCCAAAGCAGTATGTTTTGGGAGTGGAAGAGTTGCTGGCACCACGTGTTCCCCAGAGGCCACCAGATTCCTCCCTGCAGGACAAAGAGGGTTCCCAGCCCCCCAGTACCTGCCTGGGGCTCCCTCTACAGAGCATCCCACCTGCCACCCGCCGCTCTGGATGCCCTCACCTGGAGGAACCTGCTGGCCAGCCTGCTCCACGGGGGTGCCCTGCAGAGAAAGCCAGAGGCTGGGCTCTGCTGGGATAGGGTGGGGGCTGGGAGTGGGGTCTTTGCTGGGCCTGGCCTCCGTGGGCAGGGGTGGAGCTCTGAGGGTGAAGACAGGTTTCCCCAGACTGGAGCTTGTCAGGGTAGTGCATGGACACTGTCCCAGCAGAGCCAGTAATGGGGGATATGGCCTGTGAGATGGCCTGGCCAGGCCGGAAGCCTCAAGTCCAGACCAGTTGTGGGTGACCTCGGGGCATGAGCCAGGTCCCTGCAGGCCTGGAGACCACAGACAGGCCACCTTGCACCAGTGGGCACCAGACTGTCTTCCCTGCCCACTATGATGTGGCAGTTCCAGCTGGGGGGTCCCTGGTGACCCCAGGAGGCTGAGGACGAATGCCAGGGACCAGCTGGATTTCATCCCCATGTTGGGACCTGAACAGTGGGCATGCGTGCTCGAGGGGCAGCAGAAACCCCAGAGGACATGTGTCCCGGCCACTCGGACCAGCTCTCTCAGATCCTGATCTCAGGTGGGGTCTAACAGTTGGACTATGTAAACGAAATGTGTAGATTCTTATCAGATTTAGCTGCTATTTAAAGCAACGAGGAAGCGACTGCCCATATGTCAGGAGAGTTAAGAGCCCGAACACCCAGCACGTGCCCCAGGCCTGGCGGGCTTCACCAAGCATGGCCGTGTGGGAAGCATGCTTCCGGGCCCCATTCTGTTCAGTGAGTGAGCTGGACTTCAGTGAAAGTAGAAATGAGGGCGGCCACCTCCTCTGCGCCAGCGACCTCCCCAGCTCCTGCTGCTGGCCGCAGGCAGTGGTCACCGCACCCACCCGGCCCACCTGCCCCAGGGAGAAGCCTGTGTCCCTTCCAGCCTCAGCCTCAGCCTCAGCCGGCACCTGGGGCATCGCGGGGAGTCCTGTGTCCGGGAAGGAAGGTGGGGCCCTGGCTGAGGGGCGGGAGCCTCACGTCTGGGACGCATGGGCTGCAGGCGCCCCAGGGCCCAGGCTGGGGAGCAGACCCCTGGGCTCCTGTGGTGCACCAATGAGCATCAGTGTCTCCTACCCCCTGTGTCCAGGCTCTGTGTCTGGCTCTGGCCAAGTCCCTGGACTGATGAAGCCAAAGCACCGTCCTCCGCAGGCAGTGAGGCCGCCTGCCCTGCCCTGCGACCCTCACAGTACTCACTGGGGCTGTCCCCAAGCTCAGCCTGGGGGTGGGGGTCCTCCCAGTACCATGGCCCTGCCTGTCCACCCAGATTCACTCACCTGCTCATCGGAGGTGGCCAGTGTGCAGGGGTCAGCCTGGCCAGCCTGGCCAGCGCTGACCTCCATCTCTGCATCAAGGGGTGTCCTGGGGTCGCAAAGGGTACCAGCCCTGTAGGGGCGGTTGTCACAGGCCCTGGGAGGGGAGGGGGCCCTCATTCTCAGGCCTCACTCAGCCCGCCCGGTCGAGAGCCTCTGTGAAAGGTGGGCCTGAGAGAGCCCTGAGCAGGAGAGGAGGCACAACTCCCTTTGGAGCACCCCTGTGAGGCTGCGTCTGGCGGGGCTGCTCGGGCCAGCCCACAGCCCAGCCTGCACTCTCCCCGCACCTCGGCTCCGACCACCCAGGCCTGAGCAGGGCTTCTGGGGGAGGTGGCTTCTACCCCTGGGGCAGAACGGACTCAGGACAGAGTGCCCCTGGGCCTCTGGACAAATAGGGGGCCCAGAGAGGGCTGAGAGGGGCAGGACGCCCCTTCCCCACACGGGGCTCTGGCCTGTCTGGAAAGGGGACGTGACAGTCCTGGCCACTGGCGGGGAGTGGCCATGCCGGGTCTGCACAAGGGCTCTGGTCTCAGGGGCTGGAAGCGGGCCTCACGCGGGGCCTCTGCCCCTAGGCGAAGCCAGCTCACCGAGGGGAGACAGCCCCTTCCTACCGTGTGGCAGCCCAGGGCCCGGCTTCACCGTGCACATCGTGGACCTATGGGCACAGAGTGCAGCCTCCTCAGGACGCAGGTCCCTGCAGGAGTGTCGGGGCAGGGGGCTTGGTGTCCCCAGCAAGGCTGCACGGTTTTCACAGACTTCACACAGGATGGGACGCCACCCCCCGAATTTAGATCAGAGGAAGGTTGGGGAATCCCTGGGGAGGGTTCAGAGCACCTGTGACACCTCCCTCCTTAACTGCAAAGTGCCAGAGAAGCCGGGGCTAGAAGGTGCCTACCCACCTGTGGCTGCTGAGGCTGGATGTCCTCATGCTGGTCATCAGGGACAGTGCAGGCCACCACCTGGTGAGGGACAGCAGGGGGTCGGCCGGGCCAGGGTGCCTGCCCTGCACCCCAAAGTCTCCGTGGCCCGAGGCTGCCGGACCCACACGGTGGGGGCAGGGAGGTGGCGAAAATATGTTTGATGAAGGACAATATCTGCACTTATTTTTAGTACAACTTTCCAAATAATTTTGTTCTCTAGAAACAGTCATCTCCTGCCATAAGAGGCCCCAAGTTGAGAGACTGTTGCAGCTCAGAGCCCCTCCTCCACTCAGGCCCCAGCAAAGACACAGCACCGAGCTCGTGGGTGACCCCGGGGGTGTTAGGTCTGGCCCAAGGGCCACCAGCCGGAAACCAGAGCGAGTCTTCTTGTGCACGCAGAGACGTCCCTTCCCCACAAGCCTCCCCGCCTGGGGTGAGCTGCCCCACCGCCCCACGGTTCTGCTGGTGCTGCCCCGCCCTCCCGGGCCAGCCCGGGGTCTCGCTCTCCAAGGCCGCCGAGATGCAGGGAGGTGCTGGGGCCAGAAGAACGTGGCCGGGCAGAGGTGGGCAGGGTCGGCGCCACCTTGCAGCGAGGGGAGCTCTGCGGCCGGGTTGCGAGACCCAGGTCTGTGAGCCCCGCCCGGACATGCCGCCCCTGACCCCGGAGCCCCACGCCCTCTTTCCACCCACCAAGGCCTTCATGACACCACGCGCCCTGCGAACGCAGCCTCGGGGCTCAGGACAGACTGTGAGCTCAGCGTGGGCCTGGCCGCTGACCCCTCTCTGGCCTGCCGGGCGCTGCTGTCCCCTGAGCTCCTGAGGCTCGAGAAGTGAGACTCTGCCCGCCCTTTTACCTTGGCCTTGCCCAGGAAGTCCACAGGCTCCAGGTGCTCCAGGCGTCGCCGGTGGGGCCGGAAGACCTCGCCCCCGGGGACCTGCCGAGGCTGCAGGGGGGCCTGTTTCTGGAGGGGATGGGACAGTCAGACTCGAGCATCTGCCCAGAACTGGGCCTACCAGGCCATCTGAGTCAGCTCAGGAGTCCAGCTCCCCTCACCTGCGCTCTCACCTGCACTTGGCCCAGGGCGACATCCAGGTCATCACGGGCCCCGTCCGGCCCCTGGGAGATGGCCTTCTCCAGGCTGCAGGTGGCCTCAGCCCAGAGCCCCAGCTGGCACTGCACTGCAGCCATGTTGAACCGCACCTGAGAGTGAGGGGGAGGTGACGGCAGGGGCCGGGACCCACCCGCGGTCCCACCTCTGGTTCTACTTCCCCCGCCCTCCTGGCCTCGCTCCCAGCCCTGGCCCTGCTCCAACCACGGCGCCTCCCAGACCCAGCTGCCCAGGGCTCTTCCAGGCAGCCAGCAGATGGGGAGCCTCTTGGCGGCCCAGGCTACAGACCCCAGCCGGAGTGGGCCAGCAGTCTGTCCATCACCCTGCTCTGGAGGCATCCTCTTGGCCTGTCTCCCCAGTTATGCGTCAGGCCTGACCCCCTTCACGGCCCCTCCTCCCTGTGCTGCCCTGCTCACTGAGCCTCCGCCTTTCCCTGTCCTGCTCCCTCACCCCGTGTGGAAGGAGATGGGGGACGGATTGGGTTAGCTGCTGTGCTGGGGGTGTGCTGTGGATTGCAGCAAAGTCGCCTGGTGCTCCTGGGAGCTGACCCCTCGGCCAGCACGCGGGTGGAGGACAGTGAGTGTGTGCCCCGTCAGCCCCTGTCCCCACGGTCTGCAGGGACACTGTGCTCCCAGAGCTGCTGCCACAGGGCCTGGTGGGGTCATGGCCGCCCGCTCCCCACAGCCTGCCTGCACCTTCAGCGCCCTGGGCCAGGGGACAGTGGGCTGTGGGCTCCACCCCATCAGGACTTGCCTCGTGGGCGGCTTGCTGGGACACAGGTGGTTTCCAGAGGGCTGGAAAGGCAGTGCGTTTCCGGGAGCACTGAGAGCGGGGGAGGCATCCTCCCAACGCCCCTCCCTCTAGGCCAACACTCCTGGGAGGCCAGGAACAGGGCTGAGCCTGGAGCCAAGGGCGGGCATCAGGGGCCCTCAGCCGGCTGCACTCCCGCCCAGCTCCACCTGCCTGTGGCCTCTTACTGACTCTCGGACCCTCCCTGCCCTCTCCCGGGGGGTGGGAGCGCTCCACCAGGGTTTGGGGCAGCTCTGGCCAGAGGGAGCATCCCAGTCAACGTGGCCCCGCCTGTGACAGTGGGACGCAGATGACAGGGCCTACAGGACTCGGGGCCTGGAAGGACTACCTGGGTCATTGGCCCCCAGACAGCACCCCCTGTGCCCCAGCTGGTCCCACCTGCCAGTGGCCCGTCCCTGCACAAGCCAGTGCAAACTCACCTCCCAGGCCTGCAGTTTGAACCGCAGGCCCAGCTGGGTGTAGTCGATGGTAGCGTTGTCCCTCAGCTGCGCCAGAGCCAGTTGAAAGTCGGACAGGGCCTCCCAGAACCTGTGGGCAGCAGGGAGGCCCTCACTCAGGGGCCACAGGGAAAGCGGTCGAGCTTTGCCCCATTCCTCCTGGCCCCGCTCCATCTGCCGTGGGACAGGTGTGCTTACCCAGGTCTCCACACATGGGGGGCACTCAGGTCCCGGGGACCAGGCCAAGAGGTCAATACATGGATGGGCTGTACAGAGCACGGGGCTGAGACGACACCAGCTCTGCTCTGGCTCTGACCTCGGCCCCCTGCTCCCCTGCTCAGGCCCCCGTCGGCACCCCAGGCCCTCTCCCTAACCTCAGTCCAAACCAGAGTGCCCAAGGCATTTCCCGCCTGCCTCTCGGGCCCCTGGCCCCTGTGGGCCTCCCCATGCAGAGCCCTGCTGGAGACCCCCAGCCCCACCAGAATCCCCACCTTCCCGGGGCAGGCTCCTGGGTTGATGAGAAAAGGAGGTTGCTCCCAAGCCTGCCTACCCAGGATGGGACCCTCTGTGGGGCTCGTCCTGCAACCCCGATTCCTTCCCTGGGAAGGGCCTCAGCGCAGAGAGCCCCCACCACCTCTGTGTCCTGGGACACTTCAGTCCCACTGCCCTGCCCTCAGTTTCTACGCCTGCAGAGAGGGCATAATCACAGCTCCCTGCTACACGGAGCCTGGCGAGGAGCAAAGTGGGGGAGGCCGGAGAAAGGGCTCCGTGACCCACAGCACAGAGGCCGGGGCCCCATGTGCCTCTGCTCTGCATCACCTCCTACAGGACCCCAGCGTCCTCTCCTGGGCTCGGCTGCAGCCCGGGAGGAGGGCTGGGCGAGAGGAGGCAGGAGCATGAGAAAGGGCTTTGCAGAGACAAAGAGCCATCAGAATAGGAACAAGGCATTGCTGTGCTCACCTCTCCAGCTGGAAGTTCGCCACTCCTCGCTGGAAGAAGCCGACAGCCATGCAGGTGTCCTTGGTCACCGCCTGGTCAAATGCCTGGGGACAAAAATGCCTGTGGAATGCCAAGGTCTGTAATCCAGCCCTTGTGTCACAGATCCAGTCCAGGCAGAGGGGATGCAACAGGTCAAGGGATTCTGTCTGCCCGACGACAGCCACCTGCAGGAGGAAGTCTCCCGTGCCGGGCCAGGGTCCCCGAGCTCGTGCCTGGTGCACACAGCACGGCCACAACCCGAACCGGCCTGAGGTCCTGAGGTGCCTTGCAAAAGGCTCAGGGTTCAGTTAGGTGGTGGCACAGGTCCACTTGTTTACCATGAGGACAAGGAAACACTCCAGCGTGTTAATCATAGTTACCTCCAGGGGATGGAGTTATGCTAGATTTTTGTCTTTTTAAAATCCTATTTTTGGTAGTTCATACAATATGACACACCTCTAATCTAATAGAATCAGGAAGAACAACAATACGAAAGGCTCAGCACGCACATAAAGCACAGCTCTTCCTTAAAGTGGATTCAGAAACCACGTCTCCTGCTAACGAGGGCAGCAGCCATCAGCTAAACACCAGCAAGAGGACGTGGCAGCCGGCAGGCCAAGCACAGGCAACGGGAGGGCCGCCATGGCGCTGCTGCAACAAATCTGGCCGAGTGGGGGCTTGTTGAACTGAGTGTGACCCCAGGTTAAAGGTCCACATGCAGGCAGCGATGTGGCCACTCAGGGCTGGGGAGACCCGTTCATCTCCACAGGTCCTCCGGGTTCACACCGACAGACTGCAGTCCCAGCTCCGCACCCCATCCTGCCCTGCTTTTCGGACGCGGTTTCATTCACTGCAGCTGTCCCATCCGCTTTTTAACATCCCCGTGTTTCTACAAACATGCCTGTGCTATTATTCCTTCATTGTGTTGTCTTTAGACAGCACTCCGACTCCTGCTAGAACAGAGGAGGATTAACACTCACCCCCTCTGCCCTGGACCTTTGTTCCCTCTCTCTAGTAAATCACCGTCTAGCATAAGTGGTGACTGGACAGGCCGTACCCCAGTGACTCCTGCTGAACCAGCTGGGGTCAGTGATAGCGTTTCCTTTCTTGGGAAACACTTCACAGCGGACAGCTGTGAGAAGCAGCAGAGCGGGTTCCTTGCACACGTGACTCTGTGTCCCCGCAGTGAGGTTCTCAAGACACCTGCGTCGCTGATTCCCTCTTACGACGCCTCAGCTCTTCCCACTTCTGTGGTTTTCAGCAGCTGTCACCCACGGCCTGAGCAACACCGGAACCTGAGTCCGTCTGTCAGGGGCACTTGGGGACTGGAGCAGTGGGCGAGGTGCTGCTGCCTTTTGTCTCGCACCCATGGGGCAGGTACCACCGCGATGAACCACGGGACGCCTGAAGGGCAGGGAGGGGCTCTGTGCGGCCCCCAGGCAGATGCAGGTGTGTGTGTGCCCCGTGCACCCCAGCTCTTTGTTCTTTTTCGGGTAGTGGGTGGCAGACAGGTGTGTACTCAGATCTGGGGTTGGACACCAACCAGATAGACCTTGTCTCCTCACCACAGGTGTCTGCTGAAGCCCCCGGGTCCCCTTCCCAGCCCCATTCAGCCTGGAGCCTGTTTCCAGGCATGTTAGCATCTGAGCTAGTGTTCACCCTGAGCTTTCCCCACGACTGCAGAGTTGGCACATGGTCACCCATAGTGGAGGCAAGTCAGGGAGCCCCACACCCCCATTCTGGCCCTGATTCAGCTCAACCTGCTCCCACCTGCCTCAGGTGTTCATTGAGACGGAACACTGGAGAGACACTCCCAGGTGGCCATCAGGGAGGAAGGGCAGGGACTTGAGCTCACTCCGGCTGCTGGGTCTTTATCCCACCGCTCAATGACCCCCACCCCAGGGCCAGAGAACAGCATCCCCAGGGGTGGGGTCTCTGAGACCTACCCTCGGGGCGCCTGGTCGTCAGGCCCCCGGCTCACCTGCAGCGCGGCCTCCGGGTCCCCAGCCAGCAGGTGCACGCAGCCCACGTTGAAGCACAACCTGGCGGGCGGCTCCGGGATGCCCGAGAAGAGGCGCAAGGCGCAGTCCCAGTCCCCGCGCTCCACGGCCTGTGCGCCCTGGTGCCAGTCGCGCACCAGGTCCCCGAGCGAGGGCATGGCGGGGTGGACACCAGCTCGGCCGCCCGCGGAAGTTGGCGCTTCCGGGCCAGAGCGGGGGTGGGGGGTGGGAGCGGGGAGCGGCGGGAGGCGGTGGGGGTCGCGTCAGGGGTCCGGTGGGATGGCTGCGGGCCGAAGACCGCTGAGCAGAGGCCCCGAGGTCCAGAGACCACCGTGGAGCCGCGGGGGTCCTCGGAGGGAGGCAGAGAAGTCGGGGACGGACGCGGGCGCCAGGCACTAGGTTCAGGCCAGGTAGTGGAGCGCCAGGTGAGCCACGCCCACGGCGCCCCCTGGCGGCAGTACGGCCCCGCCCCCAACCAGCCCCGCCCCGC
Source organism: Camelus dromedarius (assembly GCF_036321535.1). Classification (NCBI taxonomy): domain Eukaryota; kingdom Metazoa; phylum Chordata; class Mammalia; order Artiodactyla; family Camelidae; genus Camelus; species Camelus dromedarius. Next base: position 78,562,843 of record NC_087445.1, on the reverse strand, counting down.
CGGCCTGACCACGCCCCCAACTGTGGTCGGGCTCCTCACCCCAGTCGGCCCCGCCTCGCCGGCCTGGCCACGCCCCCAAACGGCAGCCTCGCTCTCGGTGGGTCTGGCCTGGGCCCCGCCCCGCCCCCGGGTCAGCCCCGCCCCGCCCCGCCCCGCCCCGCCCCTCGGGACGTCCGCCTGGGGCTCCACGCGCTCGCTTCCCGGGCCCGCCGCCCACAGCTCCGCGGCAGCGTTGGCCTCGGTGCGCTGCGGAAAGCCATCCGGGCCGACTGCTGACTCCGCTGCCGCGGCCGGACCAAGGTTCCGGGCGGACCCCGCTGGCTCAGGTGAGTGACCCTGGGGCGCCGACCGAGTCTGCGAGGGGCGGGGGCGGAGGCTGTGGAGCACGTCTTGGTCCAGGGCACCGCCCACAGGCGGCCTGGGGCCTCCGGCGCCCTTGGCCAGCGCTGGACGCCCACACAGCTGGGAGAGACCAGAGGGCAGGTGGGCGCTCACCCTAGCTGGACAAAGCCTGTTCTAGGACCCCAGGTCGCAGCCAGGGGGAGCGCCGAGGTCCACCGTGGAAGGGCAGGTCGGGGTGATGCGCAGCAGCCCCTCTGGGGACCGTCCGTCACGGCGCCACGTCCCGCCCCTGAAGACCCGTTCCCTCCCCGTCTTTCCCTCAGCCGGCAGGACTGGCCCACCCCCAACCCTCCCGGGCTGGTGCTGCCACGTGTGATGGGCAGGCGGGCCCCACGTGGTGTGGCCCGGGCTTGTCCCTGGTGGACGAGCAGAGAACTGTGTACCCCGCGCCCCCAGGCAGGCCTCTCATCTGGCCCTTGCACAGTCTCTTGTCGTCCTTAAAAGTAAAACAGCTAGTTATTTTATCAACAAAATGGGTTTATTTGGGAACAGCAGAAAATTGCAGCGCAGGACAACTGGGCTACAGCAAGAACTGTAAGTTCGGCTAACAAAGGAAAGGAATGGTACTTTACAGAGAAACAGGAGGGAGCTGGGAGGGGCTGCTGAGAAAGAGAGCCCCTTGGAGGAAGTGGACTTCAGGGTGGCGGGGCTTCCTGGCGGCTGCGCTGGGACCGGCTCTCATTGGCTGGGCTGTTGCTGCGCAGGGAGAAAGCGTCTTTTCCCTCTGGGTAGGACACTTGCCCTTCCTCCTGTTGGAGGCGCAGGTGCTGGCTCTGCCTGTTTGGGGTCTGCAGACTGAAGGAGTGGAGGCCTGTGAGCGGCCCCCTTCCACCCTTCCCAACTCCCTTTTAATGAGATTCCCTTATTCACGATCACACCGTGGACACCAGAAGGTCCTCCTGGCATAGGGAGGGAGGTGGTGCGGGCTCTGGGCTCCGTCCAGTGCCATGAGCCTCTCCTTAAAGCTGGGGACCCCTGCAGGTGCCTCGACCTCTCCCTTCTCAGCACGTGTCCCACAGACACCCTGTTTATGTCTTACACGCTGCCACGTTGTTAGCACCTGTTAGTCAAGTTCCCCCAGAGAGAGAGGGACCGATTTTTAAGGAATTAGCTCAAGCAATTATGAGGGCTGTTGAGTCCAAAGTTTACAGGGTGGGCCGGCAGGGTGGAGACCCAGGGAGGAGCAGCTCAAGTCTGGAGGCAGATTTCCCTCTTCCTCAGGGGACCTCAGTCGTTTCTCTTAGGACCTTCACCTGATTGGACGAGGCCCACCCACATGGTGGAGGGTCTCCGCTTTACTACTGTGGCTTTGCCTACTGTTTTAAACATTAGTCTCATCTAAAACACTTCCACAGCAACATGTGACTGTGTTTGACCAAATGTCTGAGCACCATGGCCTTGCCAGGTTGCCGCACAGAATTAACTGTCACCGCACCTAGCCCTGGAACAGCTCCCGTAGCTGGGCTCTGCCCTTTTACATACACAGGAGAACACCCTGGCCTCCGGGGGCCAGGAGAGGCTTGTGTCTTGGATGGCTGTCAGAGCCCAGATCCCAGCTGTGACTCAGAGACCCAACTTGTCTCCTCCTTCCTCAGGTGGGCCCGGAGGGCCAGCAGGCCTGTGACTGGGAGCCACTCTGCTCAGTTATGGCTGAGGCCCCTCCGGCGTGGCCCTGGGGCAGTCCTGACCCTGCAGACTCCCCCACTGTGGACCAGGGTGGATGAGGTAGACCCACCAGGCTCTTGGGAGAAGTGACCGAGATGAGATGACGCTTGTGATGCAAGGACCCTGCTTCCTCACCAGGGGGATCTCCGAGGCTCCCAGACTGCTGGCCTGGAGGTGGGCAGGTCCCCCCACCCCACACAAGCTCCTCCCCTTACCGAATCCCCAGCGTGGTCGCTGTCTTCCTCAGACCAGACCTCCCACTCCCATCCTCCCTCATTTCCCCCACCGCTGCCAGGGTCACCGTCACTCCTGCAGCTTTGCCCTGTCTGGTCTCAGGATTCCCACCTCACAGCCCCCGACCACCCCTGGGCCCAGCTGCCCCCTCCCCCTGTCCCTCGCAGGGCTCTCGGTTGCCCATGGCTAGAGCCCCACCCCACCCCTGTCCTTGGAGCTCACACCCTCCACTCTGAGGGTGTCCAACCACAACGAACAGGCAAAGGTTGCCAGGTTGGGGTGTGGGGATGACTGCTGAGGGGAACAGGGTAATCTGGGGCAATGTGCTCTTGGATTTGGGGTGATGGTTGCACACACCTGAATGTACTGGAGGCACGGTGTTGTGTACTTTAAAGGTAAATTCCATGGTATGTGAATTTTATCTCAATAAAGTGATGAAAAAATCACTGAGATGTTGGCACAAACATCAAAACCAATTTGAAAGTCAACTGAAATGGCTTTCAAGTTAGTGCTGCCATGTAACTGAAGATTCAGGCCCAAGTGGCCCCACCTGCACCCCATGTCTCAGGGGATCCCGGACGGCCCTGGGTGGTGACCCCGTCCCGGCCTGCATTTGGAATCTGGGGACAGAAGGGTGACCTTCCCTGGTGCTGTTGTGAGGAGCAGTGGCTTTGGAGTCCAGGCTGTCTGCCTGGCCTGGGTCTGGTCAGCTGCCTTTGTCAACCCAGACCAGCGTATCCAGCAGAGATGTGTGAGCCACGCACATGGTTTTAAATGTTCTACAAAGAAACAGTGGAATTAATTTTAATAATGTGTTGAACCCCAGTATACCCCAAATATTACTATTCCCACATATAGTCGATGTAAAAACTCGGTACGGAGACCTTGTGTGCTGTTGTCCCGGGTGCGTCCTGCGCTCAGAGCGCAGGGCGTCGGAATTGCCAGATCAGGCCTGGGAGGGGCTGGGGCTCCGCGGCCTGCTCGGCTCCACAGCACTCCCGCCACGTGTCTCGTGGGTGGTATGGGGCGTGGCCATGGTCCCCAGGCCCTGCTGTCAGAAGGGCTCGTGACGTGGTGGTGAGGCCGCTCTAGGGAAGTGGCCTGGGGACTGTCAAGGCCTGGTCACCTTCCCCCAGATGAAGGGCACAGGGGACAGGGGGTGGGCGGATACAGCCGACGCCCCATATTTGCAGAAAGCCATGCAGAAAAATGACAAAGGAAGCATGATTTGGCATCCATCAAGGGTCACCAGCCTTGTTCTCCTGGAAGAGGTGGGCGGATGGACAGACGGACAGCAGGCTCGGGCCTGGGCCCCACGGTGGTCGTGCTGACCCTCGGCCAACGACAAGGTTCCTCGTGGGGCCCTTCAGTGCTGCCTTCCCGGGTTGCCTGAAGGTCAGCTTTGGCTCAGGACAGTGGAATCGTCCCCTCGCTGCCCTTCCCAAGCCAGAGCCACGTTTTCTGGGCTCCTGGCCAGGTCTCAGGCTTTGCTGCCACGTCCCCTCCTGCTCACGAAGCCGCCGTGGGGAAGGACAGCAGGCCTGAAGAACATGCCCCGCCCCATCTCACCAGCAGGGTGCGGCCCCGCGAGGCTGGACCTCCTCCGACGGGGCTGTACGAGAGGTCCTGAGGCTGGGGGGGCACTCTGTCTGCAGGTGGCAACGACCTGGGGAGGGTGACCTGCTGAGGTATCTTCCTTCCCCTGCTGGGTCCCCTCAGGGCCTGACTTGGGGAGGGGGCTTGGGGACACCTGTACTCTGGGCTCAGGGCTCTCCTGCTCAGTCAGTGTGCCAGGCAGGAGCCGGGGGGGGGGGGGGGTCGTGGGGCAGGCACACCTGAGGGCCCTGGATCGTGCAGCACCTGCAGCAGGCGTCAGGCGAGGCTGTGGGAAGGCCAGACAGTCTCCCAGGTAGCTCCCAGCTAGATACTGGGGCCAGCCCTTGGGGGAGGCAGTCTGGCCTGCATGGTGTATCTCTCTGGAGACTCCTGGGCACCCTTTCTCAGGGGCCGAGTCTGTCTCTGGGTGGGTTTGCCACTGGGTGGGAGCGGGGATCTTTGGGACAGATGTCTGGTCCTGCAGCTCAGCTTGGCCCCTCTCAGAGAAAGTCACAACGTTAATGAGTTGCCTTGGTAACTCTGATTTAAAGGAAGTTCCAAACCTGCGGGCTGCTCACCCTGGGGCTCCGGGGAGGCCTGCCCACCTGGCCCTGAGCTGCAAACCCAGCACCACCATTCGGCTGGAGACCACTGCACTCCAGGCAAATCCTTTTCAGTTTAAAATGAGGTCAGTTTAAAAAGTCAGCCATCGGGGGAACTTGCCCTTGGTCTTTGCCAGCTGTGTGCTTTCTCGGCCGCTGCTGCCTGTTGTCAGATTCGGATTCCCGGGCCCAGGGCCAGAACCAGGTTGCCTGGGGAGGGTCGAGCTGAGTTTCCACGGCCTCAGTTCTCCCAAGGGGGGTCTGTGTCTAACCCCCTGACCTGGGGCTGGCCTCTGGGAGGGGAAGGTGGTCCCAGCAGAGGGAGGTGGAAACACACCCGCAGCAGATCTTGGGAGAGATTGTCTTCACTTCCCCCTAATTGAGCGGATTAGAAACAAAACCTCCTTCCACAAAAGGGCCGTTTGGCTGTTTGCCCCTTCCTGGGTGACCAGCCAGGTACGCGGCTGCGGGGCAGGGCCGTTGGGGCCGTGGCAGTTCGTCCTGGGCTCAGGCTTATGTGCAAGGAGCCTGACTATGAGGCAGTGGGTGGCCTGCCAGCCTTGGCTCATCCCGTGGGCCCTGACTCGGGGTCAGCAGGACCAGCCCCAGCCCAAAGCTGGGCTTTGTGACCAGGCTCCGCCTCTTCAAGGAGGGTGTCCCGAAGGCCACACGAGGTGCAGCGGCCAGGGCCTGGCTGAGCTGCGATAATGGAGCAGGGCTGTAGGCAGGAGACCCTCTCGGATGGGTGGTCTGTGGGTCCTGCCTGCAGTGGGACTTGGAAAGTCCTAGGGGAGGAGCCCCGTCTGGGGTTATTTAAATAACCCAGTCTCATGGGTAGTGGGTGCTTGGCCCCACATTTTCTGGTGGGACACACAGAAGAGTGCCCCGCTGGAGCCCTGGCCCCCACCCTGCCCTCCCCGTCCCTGTCCCTGTGTTGGGGATGCACCCCCACGGGGGTCTGCTGCAAGTGCTGTGAAGGGTCAGGGGCTCCAGAAACAGCAAATAACAGTGTTGACTGCATTGAGCCAGCCGGCCGGGCCGTGTTGGCCCCACGGGGCTGGGGCCTGGGGGAAGCCAGACTGCTGGGGGAAGGAGAGGAAGATAGAGGAAGAAAGGGGCAGTGCTCCTGGCCCACTCTGGGAGGGGCCCACGGGGCATGTTGGGGACCCTCTGGTGGGCCCAAGGGTCACCCTCCCCCAGGCCAGAGGTGCCCAGAGGTGGGTGGGGTCACGGAAGCACAGCCCATCAGTGGCCTGTATACTCTCCGATATAAACAACAGTCCCCAGACTCTGGAGGAAAAAGCTTCTTGGAAGAAACAGACTGTGTAAACAGAAGAGAGGGTGTCGACACAGCGAACAGGTGGAAGCCACGAGGTCCTCGGGGCGAGCGGGGACTGAGCTCTCAGGCATGATTAAAGTGTGGCCTGGGCAGGGATGGACATGTCAGCTGTCTGGGTTGTGGGGTGGTTTCACGAGTGAACACATCTGTCGAGACGCATCAGATGGCACGTCTGAAATACATGTGGCTTACCGTGCAGGAACCACACCACCACAAAGGTGTTAAAACAATGGCGACAGCAGAAATGAGTAAGTAACGAAAGGGTTGCAAAACAGAGTTGAGGAGCTCTCCCCAAAAGGTGCAGAAGAAGAAAGACAAGAGAATTAGAGGTTCTCCCAGGATGCCTAGCGTCCTGGTCAGGGCAGTTACAAGAGGAGAGGACGGAGGACGGGGCCAGGACGTTTCCCAGGACTGACGCACACGAGCCTGCCTGGTGGGGCCTGTCCTGTCCGTCCTCCTGACCCCTGCATGCTGTCGGGGAAGGTCCCCCAGGAGGAGACCAGCTCCTACGTCTTCAGACCTCTTGGCACCAGCATGAGCTAGAAGGACCGCCATTGTCATGTATGGAGGGATGGCTTCTCACCTACAGCCCAGGCACAGCCAGCCTTCCAGCCAAGGCTTAGTGCACAGTGAGGACGTTCCCAGACCACCGACGCCTGGCTGTGTTCCCCCCTTGCAGGTCTTCTCAGGAAGCTCCTTGAGAATGTGCTCCTCTGGGGGAAACTGAGAAAGATGAAGACTGAAGTCAGGAAATGCAGGATGCACCAGGAGAGAAGGGGGGGGGGTGGTCCCAGGGCGGCGGCCGTGCCACCAGGAGGGAGAGCAGCCGTCCAGGTTGAGACAGGAGGGCAGAGGCTTGCAAGCAACGCCTCTGGAAACAAGTGATTGACTTCCAGGCTTGTTTGAACGTGCTGAGGGAGGGCCCGTTAGTGATGGTGTCGTAGGAAATCCAGCAGGGAAGCGGTGTGTCATTTTTTCTTCAGTTCCCCTCCGTGCCCATTTTTTAGGCAGGATAATTTCTTTTGCTCTGTCTTCAAGTTCTCTGACTTGGGAAGAAGGAGCCTTGTGGGTTCTCTCTTCGGGGCCGTACTGGGTCTCAGGATCCACGCCGGAGGCGCCATGTGTGTTACTGTGGTACAAATAGAACTGCTTGTCCAGGAGTCTTTATAAGGCCTCCTGTAAACAGACCAAAGGAGGAAACGCTGGGTAATCTCTGTAAATGTGGGGAAGGGCCTTGTATAAAATACATGATTGCAGGAAGCCTGGTGGTCCCCTGGGAGTGGTGGCACTGGCCGGGCTGATTTAGAGCTGGGTGTGCCTCTGCAGGCTCGCTCCTGGGTCCTCGCGGTGGGTCCACCTCTGAGGTCAGCATCCAGCATCCCCGGGCCCAGCAGGGGACACCGAGGCCACCGGAACCCCTGACACCTCCTCGAGCACAGAAGTGGGTCCTGTGTGACTGCCCGTCAGGGTCTGTCCCACTGTGGGCCGCTGCAGCCTTGCTGTCCCTCTCCACAGGTCCTGAGCAGCCTGCGGCCTGTCCCCAAGGATGGACCCCGGAGACCCTGCCTGTGACCCTGCTAGTGACCCTGCCACCAGAGACCCCACTGGTGACCCCACTGCTCAGTCCATCCCCACAGGTGAGTCTGTGCCCCTCAGGGCCCCAGGTTCAGCTGGCTGCACTTGGCAGGGCTGGGCCTGGGGTACATGCAGGGGATGCGTTGCATGTGTGTGGGGTGCATGTGTGCACTGGGTGGGGACTCCAGGTGGGGGTGTCTGGTGACATGGCCTTGTGTGGGCCTGGGACACGTGGAGTGGCCTTGGGTGTGGACACAAGCCCGCAGGTAGCTGCTCCTGGGGCCTTCCTGTCCTGAGGGTCACTGGCAGGCACTAGTTTTGCCCTGGGTAAGGTCCCAGCAGCCCCTGGGCATGGGGAAGGTGGCAGTGGACCGCCTGCTGGCCACTTGCTTGATGGCCGATCCCAAGGGTGGGCTGTGACTGGACGGACTCCTTGGGGAGGAGGCTGGAGCCCACACTGAAGGGTGGGGGGAGCTAGCGCATGGACCTGGGGGGAACGCGGGGTTTTCTCTGAATCCTGGCGCTGCATGCACAGTAAGTCTGCAGCCCCCGGAGCTCTGGGCTGGACACAAAGGCACAAAGGCGGTTCATCCTCTCCTCTCGCCAATAGAGAGGAAGGGGAGGGAGCTGGGAGGAGCCTGGAGAGCGGGATCCCCAGACAGGTGCTTCCAGCACGGGAGCCCCAGCCCCTAGAGGATGGTGCAGGGCATGGGCCTGGGTCTTGAGCCAAGTGGGGGCCTGTCTTGGCTCCGGAGTCCCAGGGAGAGGGGCATTTTCACTTTGATGGTGGAGGATGTGAGATGCAATCAGCAGAGCCCCAGCCCCTCCTGTGCTGGGCACCCACTGCCTCCAGACGCTCCGCAGCGGCCCCCAAACGTGGTCATCGTATGGGGGGGGGTCTGCTCTGGCCACTAGGCCAGCCAGAGACAGGAGCAGGGACCCAGGGGCTGGGGGTAGCAGGTGGTGTCTTCAGGCCCCAGCCTGGACCCCTCCCTCTCTCAAGGCCTCACCCTGGGTGGGGAGTCAGACCTTCCTGAGCCTGCCCCTACCTCTACACAGGCCTCTGCCTGAGCGTGGGCAGAGCAGGGCCTCCCCTGGAGGATCCTCTTGGCCTCAGCCCCCACCCGCTGGAGCTGACAAAGGGGAGCCATCCCTGGGCACTTCGGCTGCTGACAGGGTGTGCAGCCAGGAAGGACGGCGCCCTGCAGAGACCCCCGCAGCCACCCTGATGATGCAGACCGAGGGGCTGCTGCAGGCTGGCACCCCTTTTCACAAGGCTGCCCTCTTGTTTCTGGTCGCTACTCAGGGGAGCCCTTCCCGGCTGAGGCCCCCACCGTGCAGTGTCTTCAGGCCCTTGCCACCACCCTGTTGCAACTCCAGGATCAGACACGGCCCCCGGCCTGCCCTGGTGCCCACTTGCTGACAAGGCACCCTTAGGAAGGCCTCTGGGACAGACCTCAGGCCAGGGCAGCCCTCCTGAGAGGGCATCTCACCAGGGTCTGGCTAGCACCCCCAGAATGCCCCAGGCCCCTCTGCCCCTCTGCCCCTCTGCCGGTCTTGCCAGAAGCAGGACCGTCCTTGTTCTGTAGCCCCCACACTCTGACACCGGAGGCCCAAGGCCCAGCCAGCTTGCTCTGACCGTCAAGAGGGCACCAGCGTCAGAGGGTCAGCCTCCCCAGCCTGTCCTGCTGCTGGTGGCCAGAGGGCAAGGAATGGGTCAGTGAGGACCACTGTCCTTTCCCCAACGTTCCCCCAGTCCGCTCCCTCCGGAGCCAGGAAAACATTTCCCAGCTGAGTCGTCAGCTGGGCTCAGAGATCATCTCCTGAAATTGAGGCCTTCGCAGCAGTGAGTGCAGTGGAGTTAGAGAAGCCATGTCCTCGAAGTCCAGCTGGTTTCAGGCCCCGGGCAGCACTGGGGTCTCCTTCCTTGGGAAACTGGGAAGTCTGGTGGATGGAACTATATCATTTCTCAGCAGGGAGGGAGGGGAGGGGGCCACAGCTCCAGGAAGCGGGTTCCGCTCCTCCAGGCCCTTCATATGCCTGTGCTGAACCCCGGAACCTCCAGCAGCTTCCCAAACAAAGGCCCTCACCTGGCCCACCCGGTGGCAGGTGTTGGTGTGGAACTAGCCTTGGCCGTGACACGATGGGGGCCGTGAGCCCAGGCGACTCTGCACCACACCTTCCTCGCTGTGTGACCTTGGGCCGGTTATGTAACCTCTCTGTTTCCTGAGAACAATAGTCGTGGCCCAATGCTTATCTTCATCTGTGAATGAAAGGCCTCCGCCCAGGGTGCTGTGAGGGTGTGAGCCGTGGTCTTTCTTAGTCTTTTATCCAGTGGAATTTATTTTGCCTTGAGATACGAGGGATGGGTCCAACTTCATCACATTTCTAGAGGGAAGGTCCACCCTGCCCCGCTGTCCCGGGCTGAGTCCCCCGTGTTTGGGGGTCTCTCTGCTCCCTGCTCTGTTCATGTGCCCGCATCACGATGTCTCGATGAAGCTGGTATGTTTCAGTATCTGACAGGAGCAAAAACCTTTCGTTGCTACTTTTAGCTTTCTTTTTATTTTCTATATAGACGACAGGATGAGCTTGTTTGGTTCTACAAGAATCTACTGGTGTTTTTACTGGATTTCATTTTGTTTATGGTTGGAGAAGGAGCATCTGGCACCTTGTCGTGGTGTGAGGCACATGGGTGCCAGACACCCCTCCCCGCACCCTCCCCCAGACACCCCTCCCCGCACCCTCCCCCAGACACCCCCTCCCCGCACCCTCCCTCCTGCAGGGTGGGGTCTGCTTCCAGCCCTTGAGTGAGGGTGGCCATGGCGGCACATCTGACAGTAGAAGTGGCCTTGCCCAGGAGCAGGACCAGCCTTCTTCCTGACTTGCAGAATCTGTGGTCCTCACAGGTGATCCAGGCTCTTTGGGCCATTGCCTTTCTGTTTGTTCTTCTGCCCTTAGGCCTGCTTTTAAAAATAGATCTTGCACTTTCTTTGTTACTTTTCCAAACTAGGTTTGTCATCTCCCTAAACTCTTGTCTTCTAGCAGATTTTCTGACTTGCCAGTGAGACCTGGAGGTGGCGTGTCGGTCCCCTGCGCCCACCTGGGTGGGCAGGGTTGCTGGTGGGGGGCCCTCCCACTGCTCTGGGACGTTCCGGATGTGCAGTCATGTCCCCAGGCAGCAAGGATATGACCCCTTGCCTCTGCCTTCCCAGATCCATGCCGTCTTTTTCCTTCTCCCATGATGCTCAGGCGCCTGTGCTGAGGACAGGCGCACTCTGTCTCTGGGGTGTGCGGTTTGCTAGATGAAGCAAGATGACCCGCAGACGGCCCAGTGAGGCCAGACTCACGCTGCCCGCCGGGATGGGGGCTCCGAGGGGCACCAGCTCTTCACCTGCACCTCAGTCCTTGCTGTGTCCCCTCTAGGGGAGGGCCGAGCCCACTGGTGCATCTCAGCCCCTCCCAGATGTGTGTGGACACTAGACCGGGCCCTGGGGAGATGGTGCGGCCCCCCCCACCCCCCAGAGGAGCCGTGTGCCCCCTTCCCGGGGAGGCAGGAGGCTGCCTGCATGTGGCTGAGGGGCCCGGGGGACTAGCGCCAGTGCTGGGCCGTGTGGTGGGCAGCGGGGGAGGCTGGTGGCCTTTGGGAGGTGCTGCCAGGCCTGCAGAAGGGGTGGGGGCTCACGCTGCAGCCCCTGGACAGGCTGATGGCCCACTGGGTCCCTCTGCTCTGCTCGTGGGCGGTTCTGCTGCCTGCCAGCAGCTGCCGGGGGGTGGCCGGGATAGGGACGTTCCTGGGGCTGGTGGACGTGGACACTGGGATGACTGCAGCTCCTGGCTCCACTGCGGGCTGTTGGGCCACCTGCCGAGAGGCAGCCGGGCTCAGTGTGTTTGGTGCTGTCTCCCGCTGGTGCCGAGTGGAATTTCAGGCGGGCTGTAGGAGCCTTGGCCTGTCCAAGCTCCAAGCGTCACGGGTCACTCAAGGAGACCGAGGGGAGGTCCGGGCTCTGGGTGGCTTTGTGGGGGCCATGTGTGTCAGGCTCCCTGCAGGAGGCCAGCTGTCCCCTGCCTAGCTGAGCCGCCCCAGCCAGTTTCTAAGAATTTGTTGCCCCCAATTTCCCCAGGAGAAAGCACCCATTTTATTTTGTTTCTCACCACCAGTTTCATGATAGCAAGTGACAGGGGTCTTTGTAGAAGTTAACTTGGCAGTGGAATCTCCTAGAATGCGTCGTTCCTAAAGTAAGGTGACTCAGCTAGGTGGTGGTTTGTACCAGATGGTGTCTGTCTGCCCACCCTTCCTGTCCCCAAGTCCCTCCCCCTCCCTCGGCCACCTCAGGGGTGCCCCTAGAGGCAGCCCGAGCCCTGGGGAGCTGGAGGACAGAGCGCGCAGGCCGGAGGGCGGCCCTCCAGGGCCTCTGCCTGGGGTCCCGACTGAGCCCTGGGCCCTGGCCCCGCACAGTCGGAGCCTGAGCCTCCCAGCCCGCATGGGGGGGCTGCTGGGGTGCCAGTGAGGCCGGTGCTGGGCGGGGAGCAGCAGCCCAGGGCGGCCGTGGGAGTTCGGTGTTTGAACTTGAGTTTCTCAGTGTCCTCTGGACACACAGCTTTCCGCCTACACCTACCCACATGCTCCTGGGGCGGTGTCAGGTGCCAGGCCAGAAGCCGCCTGCCCCGCCATCCCTGACCTGCCCTTTAGTCGCCTGCCAGCAGGCCCAGGACAGCAGGGAGGCCCAGTTCCGGGCCTGGGGGGCGGGGTGCTGCGACCACAGCTGATGTCCTGGGCTGATGTCCACCCTGTGGACAGAAGGCCCCCCAGCGTCAGACCCCCCACCCTGTGCCCACCCTCCCTCAGCCGGTCTCCTGCAGGATGTCCCTGGGGGAGGGGGGAAGTGGGTAGGAATTCTTCATGTAATCATGTCCCAAGGTCAATGGGGTTTTCTCCAGGTTTCCTTCAGAAGTTCTGTCTGCCTTCACAGTGAGACCTACAGCCCCCAGTGGGTTTTCTTCTGGGTGTGAGACAGGGGTGACATCCCAGTGTTGTCAGTAGGTGTATGCAGTTTCCCGACCCTGGGGCCACGCTGGCCGTGCACCCGCTCCCACGCAGACCCAGCTGTGGCTCTCAGTCCAGCCTCCCTGGGCCGCCGTCAGCCTTAGTCCCCACGGTCCTGGCCTGGCTCCCTGTGATTGTTGAGTGGGGGTTTCCCGGCACCCCACACCCACTACACTGCTGCTGTTTGGATTATAGAATTTATCGATTGATTTGGGGAGAATTGACAACTTTGCATTGTCGATGGTTTGTCCCTTCCTTAATTAGGTCTTTTCATTTTTTTCTCAGTAACAGTTTGTGCTTTTTTGCAAGAACTTTTTTTCTAGATTTACCTCGAGAAATTTCGTTGTTGTTGTCAGCGGAGGGACTGGGGACTGAACCCAGGACCTTGTGCATGCTAAGCACATGCCCTACCACTGAGCTATCCTCACCCGACCTGAAGAACTTTTTTATGCTACTATAATTGACTTCTTAAAAATATTCACTCTGTCTGTTGCTTGTATAGAGGGAACAGGGGATTTCTTAACATTGGCCTTGGCGGACCCCAGTCTTCTCACTGACCCCCTAGCTCTGCCTTTTCCAGAGTGTCATGTGCTCCTCATCGCACAGTCTATAGCCTTTTCAGATGGGCTTCCCTCACTTCATGTGCATGTAAGTTTCCTCCACGTCTTTCCGTGGCTCAGTGGCGCCTGTCTTTCCAGTGCTGAATCACATTCCGCTGTCTAGAGCGACCAGCGTTTGCTCGTCAGAGTGGCGATGTTCTGTGTGTTCCTTTCTACGTTCTGCCTTTGCTTTTCTTGCTGCTGTCAGCGGCGAGGCCCCCAGGGCCTCGCTGGAAGGGCAGCGGGCGTCCTCCTGGGGTTTCTGTCCTAGGGGAGGGAGCGCCTTCAGCCTTAAGTTCTATGTTTGCCGAGGGTTTTCTACAGACACTTTTATCTGGTTCAGGAAGTTCCTGCTCTTCCTTGTTTGCTGAATTAGTTCTTACATTATGGCTTTTATGGAATTTACTTTTATGAGATGCTTGTTCTGCATCCGTCGAGAGAGTCACATGACTCTCCTCCTTTATTTCACTAACAATCTTCAGTTGTCCCACCAGCCTTGGCTTCTGGACGGACCCTCCTGTGGCGGACGGTGAGGGTGTCACCACTGGTGTCCTGCCTGGGTCCCTGAGCCTGTGTCCCCAGTGGGCTGCACTCCAGACCCTGGTTCAGGTCTCCTGGCCTTTCCCTCTGTGTCTGGCCTCCTGCAGGGGCCAGTGGGTTATTTTCTCCCCGATTCTTGGGTAGATTTGCAGGCGAAGCCACCGGGGCTCCTGAAACCCCAGATCTGACCTGGAGAGTCTGTTAGTGACCTCCCCTCCCCCATCGTGGGGGCTGACAGTCAGGTCCTGACTCTGACCCCTGACCCTGACCCCCACCATGTGGGGAAACATGGCTGTGGTTCTGACCCCTGGCCTTGACCTCCACCATGTAGTAGGGTGGCTGGGGGCCTGGCAGCCCAGGACTAAGTGCCAGGGGCCTCTCCCACCTCCTGGGTTGGGGTCAGGGCTGCTTTCTCTCCTGCCTCCCCGGGCTCTGAGCAGCGGCCCCTGCCGGTTCTTGGAGGAAGGATCAGTTTTGTCTAATTTCTCAGTGAGGCTGGGAAGGTCACAGTGGGCGGCACCTGGGCCTCTGCGGCGGATCTTGCACAGCGAGGGGGGGCGGGGTCTGCGTTGCACAGCGAGGGGGGGCGGGGTCTGCGCTGCGCTGGTGCTGAGTTGAGGGCGGGGCCGGCGAGGTGCTGCTGAGGCTGCCGGGGCCCGGAGAGGCGGTGGGACGGCAGGGAGGGCAGTGCCGAGAGCCCTGCTGGGAGGGCCCTGAGGGATACGGCGCGGGGCGGCGCGGGGCGGCGTGGGGCGGGGCGGGGCAGGCCCTGCGAGGCAGCCAGGGGGCGCTGGTGGCCGTGGGTGACTCGGGGCTGGGTCCCCCGGCCCCTGGCCTCGGAAGCAGCTTCCTTTCCCAAGCCAAGAGCAGGCAGCAGGGGCCTTTCCAGGCCAGCTAGCCCTCTATGGCACTGACCTTGGACCTGGCCAGGCCTTTTCCAATGTGAGGGTGACCCCGACCTCCCCTGTGCTCGGGTCCCAGCAGGGTCCCTGGCCAGCACCGGGCCAAGGCAGCGCCCACTCCATGACTCCGTGCCCCCTTCTGCGGCGGGGCAGGGGCTGAAGAGAGCAGTGGTCTCGCTTTTGCGCGGGGAGCTTTGGGGAGCAGCCAGCCTGCATGGGGCTCGCCAGGGACTAGAGGGGAGACGTGGTGGGTGGTGGATGAGGGTGGGGGCGGTGTACCACCCTGGGGATGCCTTGATGGACTTGGCCAGCCCTCGCGGGTCCCAGTCGGTACTGCGGGCTCAGCCCTGGTGTCCTGTTCGCACCGCGGCTGAAAAGTGAGGCTGGGGCTCCCTGAGCTGTGGGTGGAAGCCCACCCCTGTGGGCACTGCAGGATGGAGCAGTGCTGGATGGCTGGGCCACGGGCCCTGGGGAAGGGGCAGCGGGGAGCTCTGGCCACAGAGGGCATGAGAGGCTGTGGGCACTGGGCAGCATCCGTGGGAGCGCTGGGCCTTGGCCGAGGTGGGGCCAGTGGGCTCTGCTGTGGCCCCAGCCTGCCCCTCAGCCCCTCCTACGGCCTCTGTCTTGTCCCCCCAGGCCAGGACCCTCTCCTGTTCCTGCAGTCCCTGCAGATGCTGTGGTCCACGCGGGAGCTGCGGCAGGTGAGCACATGGGGTGTGGGCACCTGACCGCCAGTCTCTGTGGGCTGCCTCGTCTGAATGTTCTCGGGGACACACGGGGGTGGGAGCCCTGGGGCGAGGCCAGCGAGGTGCTGGGAGACACAGGCCCCTGAGCTCAGAGCAGGAGAGAAGGGCCTGCACTCAGCACCAGCTGCCGCACAGCAGAGCGCCTGGCAGGCCTTGCCAGCAGCCTCCTCTCCCAGGGAGGGTGGCAGGACCACCTGTCTGGATGGTGGCGGGAGGTGTGTGGTCCAGCAGGACGAGCCAGCCCTGGCGGGGAGGCTGCCATGGTCCCCCACTGCCACTTGGGGGTCCTGCCCCCCCAAAACCATTTCCCACCATGGCCTGTGCTAGGAGGGCCTCTTCGCCTTGGCCTCTGGGGCGGGAAAAGCACTCCCTGACCCCCCGTCGATCCTTCCCTGCACTTTACTCCCTAGAGGCAGCAGAAGGCAGTGGCTCTCCTGGCTCCAGGGGAGGACCCAGAGTCCCTGCTGCCCAGGCCACAGGCCCGCAAGTGGCTGGAGGGACAAGGCCCCACCCTCTGGTGCCAGCCTTGCCTCCTGCTGCCCGCCAAGGGCGGGCAGAGAGCCTAGACCAGGGCAGGCTCTCTGGGCAGTGTCCAGAGCAGGGAGCTCCAGGAAGGGCTGTGGGCTGGCCCAGGGAGGAGCCTGGGAGCTGGAAAGGCTCCCACACCTCTTCATGGTGCAGAGGGAGCAACACCTGGGAGACAGGCAGCCGACTTCTCTGTGCGGAGGGGCAGGTCTGGGCTCTTTGCCCGTCCGAGCTGCGTGGCGTTGGTCACCGCACTCAGGCCTGCGAGCAGCCATCTCCGCCTGTCAGCTGGAGAAATCCGAAGTTTTTACAAAAGCCAAAAGCTTCATTTTCTGAAGGGGTTTATGTTTTATTTTATTTTATTATTTTTTTAAAATTGAACTATAACCTACAGCCAGCATAGTACTCAACGGTGAAAAACTCAAAAGCTTCCCACTAAAATCTGGGACAAGACAAGGATGCCCACTATCACCACTCCTATTCAACATAGTCCTGGAAGTCCTAGACACAGCAATCAGGCAAGAGAGAGAAATAAAAGGGATCCACATTGGAAAAGAAGGGGTAAAAGTGTCACTATATGCTGATGACATGTTACTATATATAGAAGACCCTAAAAGGTCCACACAAAAACTACTAGAGCTGATCGAAGAATTCAGCAAGGTAGCAGGTTACAAGATTAACGTTCAAAAATCAGTTGCATTTCTTTACACTAATGATGAATCAACAGAAAAAGAAAGTAAAGAAACAATCCCCTTTAAAATAGCACCCAAAGTAATAAAATACCTGGGAATAAATCTAGCCAAGGAGGTGAAAGAATTATACCCAGAAAACTATAAACCATTGATGAGGGAAATTAAAGAAGACTTTAAAAAATGGAAAGATACCCCATCCTCCTGGATTGGAAGAATCAATATTGTCAAAATGGTCACACTGCCCAAGGCAATCTACAGATTTAATGCAATCCCTATCCAATTACCCAGGACATATTTCACAGAACTAGAACAAATCATAATAAAATTCATATGGAACCATCAAAGACCTAGAATTGCCAAAGCATTACTGAAGAGAAAGAAAGAGGCTGGAGGAATAACTCTCCCAGACTTCAGACAATACTGTAGAGCTACAGTCATCAAGACAGCATGGTATTGGTACAAAAACAGACATATGGACCAATGGAACAGAACAGAGCGCCCAGAAATGAACCCACAAACTTTTGGTCAACTCATCTTCGACAAAGGAGGCAAGAATATACAATGGAATAAAGACAGTCTCTTCAGCAAATGGTGTTGGGAAAACTGGACAGCAGCATGTAAATCAATGAAGCTAGAACACTCCCTCACACCATACACAAAATTAAACTCAAAATGGATCAAAGACTTAAACATAAGACAAGATACAATAAACCTCCTAGAGGAAAACATAGGCAAAACATTATCTGACATACATTTAAAAAATTTTCTCCTAGAAGAAATAAAAGCAAGAATAAACAAATGGGACCTAATGAACTTACAAGCTTCTGCACAGCAAAGGAAACCAGAAATAAAACAAGAAGAAAACCTACGGAATGGGAGAAAATTTTTGCAAGTGAAACCGACAAAGGCTTGATCTCCAGAATATATAAGCAGTTCATACGACTCAATAAGAAAAAAATAAACAACCCAATCCAAAAATGGGCAGAAGACCTAAACAAGCAATTCTCCAAGGAAGACATACAAATGATCAAAAAGCACATGAAAAAATGCTCAATATCACTAATTATCAGAGAAATGCAAATCAAAACTACAATGAGGTATCACCTCACACCAGTCAGAATGGCCGTCATTCAAAAATCCACAAATGACAAATGCTGGAGAGGCTGTGGAGAAAGGGGAACCCTCCTACACTGCTGGTGGGAATGCAGTTTGGTGCAGCCACTATGGAAAACAGTGTGGAGATTCCTCAAAAGACTAGGAATAGACTTACCATATGACCCAGGAATCCCACTCCTGGGCTTGTATCCAGAAGGAACCCTACTTCAGGATGACACCTGCACCCCAATGTTCATAGCAGCACTATTTACAATAGCCAAAACATGGAAACAGCCTAAATGTCCATCAACAGGTGACTGGATAAAGATGTGGTATATTTATACAATGGAATACTATTCAGCCATAAAAACCGACAACATAATGCCATTTGCAGCAACATGGGTGTCCCTGGAGACTGTCATTCTAAGTGAAGTAAGCCAGAAAGAGAAAGAAAAGTACCATATGAGATCGCTCATATGTGGAATCTAAAAAACAAAAACAAACACAAACAAACAAACAAAAACAAAGCATAAATACAGGACAGAAATAGACTCACAGACAGAGAACACAGACTTGTGGTTGCCAGAGGGGTGGAGGGTGGGAAGGGATAGACTGGGATTTCAAAATTGTAGAATAGACTACACTGTATAGCACAGGGAAATATACACAAAATGTTATGGTAACTCACAGAGAAAAAAATGTGACAATGAGTGTGTATATGTCCATGAATAACTGAAAAATTGTGCTGAAGACTGGAATTTGACACAACATTGTAAAATGATTATAAATCAATAAAAAATGTTAAAAAAAATTGAACTATAGCTGATTTACAATGTTGTGTCAGTTTCAGGTGTACAGCAAAGTGATTCAGTTACACACATACGTATAGATATATTCTTTTTCAGATCCTTTTCCATTAGAGGCTATTACAAGACACTGAATACAGTTTCCTGGGCTGTACAGTAGGACCTTGTTGTTTATCTGTTTTATGTACAGCGGTGGGCCCCACTAAGCCCAAACTCCTGGCTTGTCCCTCCCCCCAGAGCATCCCCGTGGTAACCATCGTTTGTTGTCTATATTTGTGAGTGTGTTTCTGTTTTGTAGAGTCATTTGCATCTTTTTCTTAATATTCCACATGTAAGTAATATATGACACTTGCCTTCCTCGGCCTGATTTTCTTCACTTAGTATGATCATCTCTGAGTCCATGGGTTACTGCAAAAGGCATTATTTCATTCTTTTTTTTCAAATGGAGGTACTGGGGATTGAACTCAGGACCTGGTGGATGCTGAGCATGCAGTCTACCACTGAGCTATACCCCCCCATTTCATTATTTTTTATGGCTGAGTAAAACTCCATTTTCTGTATATACTGTAAGCCAAGAGCTGTTTAAGTGTGCAGTTGTGGACCCCATGGCTTTGAGCTTAAGCCTGCCAGCAGGAGCCTTGCCTGTCGT
The DNA here is from genome assembly GCF_036321535.1 of Camelus dromedarius. Lineage (NCBI taxonomy): Eukaryota > Metazoa > Chordata > Mammalia > Artiodactyla > Camelidae > Camelus > Camelus dromedarius. Next base: position 78,543,832 of record NC_087445.1, on the reverse strand, counting down.
GGGGCCTGGAGGGAGGACTTGTGACTTTTCTGCCCTGCGCATCCTCCCTGGTGAACCAGCCTCAGAGCACCCCCCCCACCCCATTCTCCAAACAGTTCACCGAAGACAGGAGCCACGGGCTCCATCTGTCGTGCTGGTGGCCGGGGTGTGAGGGGGACACCTTGGTGAAGACTGGGTTTCCCTGCTGGTTGTGGCGCGTTCGGAGCCTCCATTTCTGGATTTATTTCTCCGGGCGCTCCCGCCTCCGTGTCATCACCTTGTCGCCCTGAGGCTCCTCACAGTCTCCTGCTCTTGCCCCTTCCCGGGCCGGCAGCTGATGGGGTGTGCGATCAGCGCCATGGTTTGTCTGTGCCCAAGCCGCCATTCTGCCGTCTGTCTCCATTTCTGCTGCTGCATTTCACGCCGTCGGTCCCCGCTAAGCTCCGTTTGTCTTCACGTGTTGGGTTCCACTGTCCTTCTCTGTTTTCTGATTTTCCTTGTGTCCCCTTTGACCAGCAAGCTACTCATCTCCAAAGACACACAGCGGTACGCCTTACGTCTGCGCTGCTTGTTTCCGGCGTGAAGGAGCCTGGTCCAGGTGTTTTTATTTTGGGTTGCCTGCAGCAGGCTTGTTGGTGGTTCTCCCCGAGTCCACTACACTTGGCGGTCGGTTGTCTCTGAAAGCTTCCGCCTGGAGGGGACACAGTTTGCTCACCAGGGCTGGTCCTGGGCTCCAGTGATCAGACAGGAACTATGCTGCCCCGTGTCCAAGCTTGGATACGGGTGATACCCTAGGGCCCAGAAGCAGAGCTACGGTCGGGGGAGTCTGTGCAGTGACCATGAGGTGGTGGGGCAGGCACGTGGGACGGGCTCGGAGGGTGCAGAGGGGCGCTGGACAGACTGGAGATGTGTGTGTGGCCTGAGCCCCGAGGGTGAGGGTGTGGACGACCCAGGGTGTCCTGGGGGCCAGGAGGGCAGTTGTGTGGGAGCAGGGTGCCCTGAAGGTCAGCGGTGCCCCTGGAGGTCTCAGGGACCGGACAGGACAGGGGCCTGGGGGCTGGTTTTGGAGAGCTCTTTGGGGGTTTGCCACGTGAGGAAAGAAGTGAGCCGATGGGGGTCTGTGGTCCTCTCTTTAAGACAGAGCAGAAACTGCAGGTTAGGGCACTGACGGCAGGAGCCAGGGCGGAGGGAACAGACAGGAGGCAGGTAGATGAGGGAGGAGAGCCGGGGGGGTCTGAGAGCCCCCCGGATTGGGGGGGTGGGAGAAGCAGGAGGTGGAGGTGGGGCAGAACAGTGCTCCCCAGAGTGGGGCCCCGGCACTGCACCCCTGGGAGCTTGTTAGACGTGCTCGTTCCTGGGCGCGCCCCAGCCCCACTGAGCCCGAACAGCGTTAATAACAGGCCCCCTGGGGCTCTGGCCCAAGGCCAAGGACTGCGAGCACCAAGCCCGCGGAAGTCAGGGAGGGCGCCAGGGACAGTCAGTTCACCCCCGGAGTGTGAGCCAGGAATGGGGACCCAACGGAGTCGGGGGAGCGGCTGCTGCCCAGGGCCCAGCCAGGGGGAGGCGGGAGGGGGAGGGGGGTCAACGGGGTCTTAGAGCCGGGGGTCCACAGGATCATCTATGTGGACGTCGAGACCACCAGGCCAAGGACAAGAGCTGCATGGGAGGGGGGACGTGGGGACACAGGGCCCAGACTTAAGTCCCTGGGGCGCCGGGGTCTCAGGACCCTTGTGTGTGAGGCCTGCCCCGGGACCGGGCGAGGCAGGAGGAGCCCCGCCACCGCGCGGGGCCGCTGCGTCTTGTTCTTCGCTTAGTTCCGATGGTTCTTTTCTTTCATAATTGTAGGCGCACTTATTTTCTACTTTTGTTCCCAAACCGATGCCCTGTTGCCCCTTATTCTCAGCGCTCTAATCACCCTGCCCGTGGTTCCCACTCATGGTGCGCTGTTCCTCGTGTGTCCCGCGGTGTCTCACTGTGAGCTCATCTCAGCGAAGCTTTCTCCCCTGGTGGCCAAGGGCCAGGTCCCCGGGGTGTCGCCAGGACGGACTCTCTGGAGCACACACTGAAGTAAATCCAAGCCCATGTGCTGTGTGGGGCCGTGCTCAGGAGGGGCTTTGCTTTTGTTCCCAGAGTCCAGGCCAGCAGACAGGTGCCCAGTCACCCTCCCCAGCAGAGCGGCTCACCCCCTCCCCACGACACCGCCTGGGGGCTCCTGCCCGCCTTGTATCAGCACCCCCATGCGACCTGGGGACCCTCACCGTGCCTCATTCCTCACAGACCTCCTTCCCTCCTTGGGTCTTTGTGGACGAAGAGTTGCCAGGTTTCCTGAGTTCGCCCAAATGCTCCAGGGGAAAGTCTGCATTTCATTTTTGGTAATCACGCCAAGTTGCCACAGTGCAGAGGCTTCAAAGTCACGCTGAAGCCGAGTGGATGTCTGCCCTTGAGCGTCCTGGGGGAGGCCATCCGGTGTGTGGCCATGGCCCACATTCTGGCTCACAGACCGAGACACCAGCCACGCAGTCCTTTGACCTGTGGGCTGAGCACAGTGGAGGCATTTGTGCGGGGAAGGCTCACACAGACAGGACACAGGTGACACCTGGGGCTCCAGACATGGGGAATGCTCCCAGGTGAGAGCTCCAGGCTGGCCTGGGCCCCAGAAGCTATCGGCATGCAAAGAGTTGAGAAGGGCCATGGGGCCGAGGGCAGAGGGGTCTGTGGCCCCCTGATGACCACCTCTTCATCGCTCTCGTTGCTGGGCGCCGGGGCCCTGTGACCCAGGCTTTGTCAGCAGGACCCTGGGGAGGTCACATGGGCTGCTGGAAGGTCTGCACTTTCTGGGGAAGACGCCAGGGAGGATCAAGGAGGCACCTGGGTCCTCAGCGGTGACGCAGCCAGGAGCTGGGCCTGTGGACCCCCATGGGGGTGTGGCTTGTGCAGGGCTCCACCTGCCTTGGCACCTAGGCAGAGCGAATGTCACCTCCACGGTGGTCCCGGGGAAGGTGCAGGGCCATTTATGCTTGGGGTGTAGAGGTGCATCTCTCCACCCCAGACCCCTTGGCACTGGGCACTGTGGGCCGAGGTCCGAGATGCTCCCAGCAGCAGCAGGACAGGAAGCCTGGCCGCCTCGGGGCCACAGAGGAGTCACGTCCAGCTTCCTGGGGCCCAAAAGCTGCACCATCAGGACCCCCCTGAGCTGCTCTTCGGAGCTTCTCAGGGGAAGGGGCAGAGCCGGCCCTCAGCTGCAGGGCCAGCAAGTCAGTGGTCATCTCAGAAGGACATGCCCACTTCCTCCCTGTGCCCTTCCCAGGCTTCTGCTGGCCACCACGGGAGAGCCCCTCTGTGGAGGGGCTGGACGCCCCCAAGGGAAACAGCAAGCCCTGCGTGGAACAGGTCTGGGGCTTGGGGACTACCCCACTGGGAAAGGGTCTGTGTGGCCTCGAGGGGTCCTCTTGGGCATTCTTCTCTCCTTCCTGCAACACACCCAGACCCAGCTGCCTGTCACCTTGGTCACAGGAGGGATTGTGGCTCCTTGGGAAAAGCCGCCTTTTGTGGGCACTGGTCAGTGGGCACTTGGCCCAGAGCTGGGGGAGGGGTCTTTCTCCAGCCCCTACCCTGGCCCGAGGCTGGCTGCACATCCTCTGCTCTGCCGGTGGCGAGGGGCCGGGCAGGCGAAGGCTCCGCCGGACTGCCCCCAAGAAACTCCACACAGTGTTTGTAGTGATTCCTGGAGCCTGCCTTCCAAATGGAGAACCTGGCTTGTGGGCAACAAGGAGCCGCTGTGCTGGAGGCTGAGGGTGGGGTCCACATGCCTGTAAGCCAGGACCAAGGCCAGAGCAGCATCCTTCTAGAACTTTCCTCCCCCCTCCCTTGCTGCAAGGGGGGAGCCATCTGGTGGTGGCACTGCCCCTCCTCCGGCAATGTGGGCCAAAGCCCCATGGCTCTGTAGGAACCGCAGCCCCTGCTGGTGCCCCGAGGCCCCCGAGATGTGCAGGTGGCCTTGCCGGCCCATCCTGGGGGGTGACAGCTGTCCTCAGGGTCTGTTTGAGGCTGTCTCAGGTGAGCTCCCTTGGCCACAGCAAGGGCAGCCCCTTCCAGAGGGGCCTTGGGAGGGAGGGCTGCCGCTCACAGCCTGCTGCCTCCTGCCGCCCTGGGCTGGTCGAGGGAGCTGCATTCACCTGCGCAGCTAAAGCCGGTGGAGGGGAGCGGGCTGGCTGCAGCGTCAGGGCCCAGGCTCACGTGGCCACGCGGAGGACGCCGGCTGCCGCAAAGTCCGTCGTGGAATGCACGCTGTTCCCTGGACACGTGTGGCAGAGAGCACAGCTGTTCCTTCTTGGCTCTGACATGCCGCCCAAACCTCCGGCAGCGCAGGAGGTGAAGAGGAAACAAAAGGCATTTTTAGTTTGGGATTTTCTCTCCCTTTTTTGTTCCCTGTTGCCTGCTGGGCTCTGTTGCTGTGTTACTGTCCCTGAGGGACCAGTGCCGTGTCCTGTGAGAACCACGCAGGTGGTCAGGACGCGAGGAGCGCTGCCGGGGTCCGGCTTCGGACCAAGCCCGGCCTAGCCCCTGGGGGACCATCAGCCTAGACAGTCCCTGTGTCCGGCCTGGGTGCAGCTGATGGGCCATCTCGGCGGTGTAGAAGGCGGGGAAGGGTAGTGCTGGAGAGATTGCACTTTGCGTGTTTCCATGCAAGGAGGAAGAGCTTGTGACAAGGTCTCTCTCCCCACAGCTCCGGGAGGAAGCCTGGAGGGGATTCGCTGCTCTGGATGACCCGCTTACCAGCCTCCTGGACATGCTGGATGGCAGCCAGGGTTGGCGGGGGAGGGGCCCCTCCCTGGAGGCCTGGGTGGCCTGTGAGCTGAAGCGCTGGCTGCAGACCCGGCCGCGTCCCAGGCCGGCCCAGGTGAGCCTCGTCTGTGGCCCCCGGCCTGGTGCAAAGGCACGTCCCTTCCTACCCGGTCTGCCTCTCGGCACAGTGGGCTTCGCGTCCTCCTGACTGGGTCTCTGCAGCCCGGGAGCATGCCCACAGTGGGCATCTCCTGACAACCATGTGCTGGGCCGACCTTGGCCCCCTTGCCTGCGACCTAGCCCTCCAGGCCCTGCCCGCCCTCAGGGTCCACCCGCAGGCCCTGGGCTGCAGGTGCTGGCCGTCCCGGGCCAGGCCTGATCAGGCACCAAGCCCCTGCCTACATCCGGCCCCGTGATCCTGGCCATAGGCCACTGCCTCCCTTGAAGCTGGGTCTGGGATTTCCAGGGAAGCCCGGGGCTGAAGCAACTGCAGGCCCGTGCGGTCAGGGTCCTCGCCGAAAGCCCCCCAAGTCTTGTGGAGCCGCTGGTCAGCATTTTCCAGCTGCAGGATGCAGACCGGAGCCCCCTGCTGGCACACATCCACCGGCTCCACCAGGAGGGCAGGTTCAAAGAAGTGAGTGAGACTCTCCCTGTGGCTCTGGGCCCTGGGGGGCGGTTCAGGGACACGCCTCCTCTTCTCTGGCCATAGGCCAGTCTTCGTGTGGGCCGGGGGTGCGCAGATGTCAGCCAGGCTGGGGCACGCAGGGCCTCCCCGCAGTGTCCTCGCCAGCCCTCTCCTGCGGGGGACTGTGCAGGGGGCTTAGGTCCGGTGTGCAGGGTTTCGGAAACTAGCCACCCAGGGGCCTCGCTCAGGTTTGTGCCTGGCGTGGAGGTCCTGGGAGCCCTTCACACACTGACCCAGCTGAGAAAGAGGCTGGACACAGCCCCCCTAACCCCCCGCCTGGTCTACATCACAGGCAGGGTCCTTCCTCCCCAGGTACCCACGGGGCTCCCACAGTCGGTCAGCCGGGTAGGGGCACCCGGCTGTGGTCCCGAAGCCCACGTGGCAGAGCTGCTTCCCTGGGACTCCACGGCCCTTCGTTAATTCCCAGAAACGCTCCCAGGGGTGGGGGTGTGGGACAAGCTGGCAACAGTCCCTGCCACACGGGCCCCCCACGGGCCCAGATCGGACGGCTGAGCCTGCTTCTGTCTCCTGTCCCTGCCCAGACTCACCCACCAGGTCACTCGGGCCCTTGTTGGTGTGGCCTACGGGCGGAGAGTCAAGGGCAGACACTCACTGCAGCCACGGCCATGCCAAGCGGGTGGACTGGCCACTTTGCTCCTGGGCTTGGTCAGTGACAGTGTGTGTCCTGGTGTCTGAAGGGCACCTGCATCCTCCTGGACCTGTCAGGGACCCTGCCCTGAGGTGAGGGGCTGCGTGCTGGGTGGTGTCCACTCCTGTGTGTTTGCTGGGTCACTTGGGCTGGGTCAGGCCAGCGGTGGTGACCTGTGGGGGTCTGAGTCCTGAGGGCCCTACTGGCCCCCCCGCCACCACCATCCCACCGGCCCCAGACAACCCGGGACTGGCCCTGGCAGGACACTCATGTTTTTCAGACCAGTTGCGGGGCTTGGGCTGGCATTTGGGGCCCAGATGGCTCGCCGTGTCAGTTGAGAGTCACCCAGTGTGTGTGATGCAGGACAGGCTGGGTCAGGAGGACAAACGTGGGCTCAGTGGCTGCGGGTCTCCGGGTGAGAACCTGGGGGCTTCTGGAAGGGCTTCGCCGGGTTTGCGGAGTCTCCTTTATGAGCAGTGCGGTCTCTGAGGGGAAGATGGAGCCCTGAGGTCCGTGGGCCAGCAGTAGGCGAGGAGGGCGTGGCAGGCTCAGTGTCCTGGGGCCTGGTGAGGACCCCTGGGAGTGACTGGGCCCCTTGTGAGGTAGCTCTGATCTGCAGCTGCGGGTCCAGGGGTGCCCTCTCCCTGAGGGACGAGCCCCGAGTCTGGTTCTGGGTCCAGCACCCCCACCGCCTTGTCAGGCACGGAGAGGAGCCCGATTCAGGGGCAGAGCTGCTCCCGGGCGTGGGGTGCGGCCAGCGTCTTCCTGGGAGGAGGCCCCGTGGGGACTGAGCGGCCCGCAAGGTGCACGGCCCAGGCCGGGTGGCAAGATGGCGGCTGCGGGGAGCCCAGGCTGAATGGGCGCTGCGCCCGCAGGGAAGGCCGGAGGCAGAAGGCAGGCTAGTGTTTCGAGTCTCCTGTTACACTCCAGCCTTTCAAAGAGCGTCTGGGCCTGCTGAATGCGCCTCCCTTGCGCTCCGAGGCAGGAATCCCACACAAAGGGGGCTCTTGTCCCGCACAGGCCCCTTCTGCGAAGAAAAGCCATTGTCCCGGAGCGGGGCCGCCCGGCAGGCGGTGCATGCTCCAGTGCCCACCGCCGCGCCCGCCCGGAGGGGCCACATTCAGGCCTGTCCGCCCGGATTAGCAGGGACTCACGACTTAATGTGCGGCGATATTTCACGTCCAGGGCGGCGGCTGGCCCTGGGCGGGATGAATGCCTGCTTTTGTCTATGGAGTTATTTTATTTACATTTTTTAAACAGCTTATCAAGGTAAAAAGATAGCTTTGCTTAAAAAAAAAAAAAAAAAGCCCCTTGGCTCCAGGCCTGCGCTGAGCCATGGAGGTGGGAGGCAGGCCTGTCCTGGGGCCTGAGGGTGCCGGGTCTGGGCACCTGCCTGGCCCTCCTGCTGGCCGAGCAGGGAGTTCGATGCGATGCTTTTCCCACTGTCACTGCCCCAGCTCCTCCAGGTCTGCTTAGTTATTTTCGCCTGGTGGCTCTGGGGCCCGTCCACTCGGAGGTCCTCGCAGCCCCGCCCTCCCCCAGGAAAGCCCACTCTGGGCAGCTTCCTCCTGCAGCTTCGGGCCCCTCCCCTCCTCCCCCTGTGCCTGCTGTGCGGGCCAGGATCTGGGGCCAGTCACAGGCACCTGGGCCAGCAGGAGATGGTCTCCCCACACCTGCTGAGCCTCCAGCGTGACCAGGCGGTGAGTGCTGGACAGTCGTCACCTCAGCAGAAGTTCAGACCGAGAAATGACCAGAAACCAATTCTAAGCCAGGCCCAAAAGAACCAAGGTGGAGGCCACGCTGGGGGTGGGGCAGGAGGAGGTGGCTGCCAGCTGTACCCCCAGGTAACCATGGCCACCCCCAGTGCAGTCAGGGTGCCCTCCTGTGGCTGGGTGAGGCCAAGCGGCCCCCTCCTTGTCCTATGCACCCCCTCACAGCCTCCAGGATGCAGATACCCCCAGGGCCGCGGGTGCAGAAAGAGGACACTTCCCAGACTGTCCCTGGGGCGTCCATGGCCTTCCAGCCCTGGGCACGCTGACCACACCCCTCAGCATCCACGCAGGCTGCCTGGCTGAAAGAGGGCACCCTGGGTGAGCAGAGCGCTCCAGCCGGACCTGGACGGAGGGCTGCTGCTCTGGAGGAACAGGGAGGAGAGGGGCTCCCAGACCCCTCTGTCGGCGGCACCGTGTGGCCGGGGTTGTGCACCCACCTCACAGGTGCGGCCTGAGCTGCACACCTGCGTGGATGGGGCCAGGCTCTGAGCACTGCTTGCCTCTCCACACTGGCTCCCACACTCCACACAGACAGGGGACACTGAGCGGACTGAGTGGGCACCACTGACCGGGGCCCTGACTGCCAGGACGCAGGTGAGCCAGTTGGGGCCAGCGTGGCGGCCCCGGTGCTGAGGTGCTGCTGGCTCCTAGGAGGAAGGGAGCTGGGCAGACAGGGAAGGGCCATTGGGGCTGGGTGAGTGCTCCCCCCGGCTGCCCTCCAGGGGCCCTGCTGCTCCGAGGGCAGTGCCCAGCCTGCCCTCAGCCCCACCCTGACCACCTGCAGCCCAGGCCACCGTCTCAGGCTACTCCCCAAGCCTGAGGCCTTGTTCTGGGACTCAGAGGGGTTCCTGGGGTGGGGGGGTCCACTGAGGAGCTGGATCCGTGGACAGTGGAGCCTGATAACCAGGCAGAGCTGTGAGGAGCCGTGAGGAGCGAGGAGCTTGCCTCAACTCACTGCCCCACCTCCCCCTTACCTCTGGGTCACCAGCCCAGGGCCTGGTCTGGAGAGTGGAAGGGTCCTGGGTCCCAAGTCATCCCTCCCACGGCCCCCTCTCCAACCGTGGCCTGGCCTGGCCTGACCAAGCCCAGGTGGAGATGTTGGCCCAGCAGGAGCCCGGAAGTCACACAAGGGGATAGCAGATTCAGGACACAGGTAGTGGGGTTCTGATCACCCCAGCTTTTGAACATGGTGTGTGGGGCCACCAGAGTGTGCACTGTGGCCTTCCTAGGTGGGAGTCCAGATCTCCCTCAGCTTCTCAGGGGCTTCCTGTCCAGAATCAACAATCAGAGCCATCCAGGGAGGCTGGCGTGCCCCCAGGGATGGTCCCCATGTTGGGGCACGGCCCCCCTCCCCTCGAACCCTAGCTCCTCCCCTGGCCCTGCCCCCAGCCCCTCCCCCAGGCCTATTCCTGGTCAGGCCCACCCACCTCCCCCGCTTCTGCACCCCCTCCTCCTGCCTCCTCCCCCTCCCCCAAACCCTGCATGCCCCTCCCAGGCACTGGGCCCCCTGGGGCCTGGCCGAGGCTGAGCTCCTGGACCCAGGCCAGGCCGCTGAGGCGCCGGGTCAGCGCCGCGCAGGGAGAGGCCCCCAGCCCCTCGCCCCCGCCCCACGATCCGGCCTGGTGGAGCTGCCTTTCCCAGGCCGCTATTTTGGGCCTTTCTGTGAGCCACAGGGGGCGGGGCGCAGGCCACCCTGCCAGTTATTTTTGCTCATAATGAGAGCTCGATGTATGGACATTATTAATAGCCGCAGCCGGCGCTACGTGCGGGCGCTCAGGGCCCAGGTTTTCCCTGTTGAGTCGGGGGAGGGTCCGCAGCCCTGGGCAGGGCAGCCGCCAGCCGCCCACCGGCCATCCCAGCCGGCACCACTCAGAGCCTCTTGCCCTGTGGATCCTGGGACAGCTCTCTGCCTGCCGCCAGCACCACTGACAGCCCCTTGCTCTGGGGACCATAAACAGCCATGCCGGGAACTTGCCTGGGGGGGGTGTGCTTCCGGGAGGAGTGGGCGGGCGGGAGCAGATACGGGGAGAGCAGTGCAGAGCGGTGTCCGGGCCCTGTGAGTAGGCCATGTGGGCTTCTACTCCTGCCTCCCTGTCCTCTGCCCGCCTGTCACAAGCCCTGACCCGGGCCACATGGCTCAGCACGCACCTCGAGGCCCTGTTCAGGCCACACCCCAGCCTGGGGGGCGCACGGGGTCCTTCCACCCACCCCACCGTGTGTGGATGCTGGCCCAGCACAGGTGGGCGCGTGGGCCAGTGTGCTTCCTGATTCCAGGCCCTTGGCCTGGGGGCCACGTGGCTGGAACAGGCCCCGTCACTGTGCCTGCAGCGATTGGGAGGTGAACGGGCCACCCTGCAGAAGGGAGCACCCCCAGAGGCTGCCTGTTCCCCCTGCCCCGGGCCCTGTGTGACCTGCCCCCTCTGTTTCCCAGGCTGTGGTGCTAGGCACGAAGCTGCAGCTGCAGCCAGACCTCGACTTTGAGACGGTGAGGGTCCTTCTTGTCCAAACTGTGTAGGTTCCAAGTTGCATGATGCCCAGTTCTCCAGAAACATGGTTTAGGGGGTCCCCGCCCCTGACCTCAGGGCTTTGCTTCCCACAGGCCAAGGCCAGGGGAGCTGGAGGGCAGGGGTCACAGGTGACCATCTGGCCGTATGTGGAGGGCCCGAGGGGAGGGGCCCGCGAGTGCCTCTGAGCTGTCAGTGGGCTTTGGTGTAACATGTTCGGAAAGCACTGACCTCCAGGAACCTACCAAGCTCCCTCTGCTCTGGGATGGCAGGCCAGGCTCTCAGGAAAGGGGGTCCCCACAAGGACCTCCCACTTGGAGTCCTGCCCTGAAGGATGGGCCCCTGTCCAGTCTGGGCTCTAGACTGTGTCAGGGAGGGGAAGGCGAGCAAGGAAGAGTCTGGGGCCACTGGGAGGCGCCTTTGTTGCCTGGTTCTCTCAAGGGGAATGGCCAGGATGTCCCAAGGCCCAGCACCATGGCCGGGGCTCCCTCAGGGCCTCCTGGAGGGCTCGGGCAACGCAGGGGACTCGTGTGCAGATGCCGGGCTCAGGGCCACTGCTGGTGGGTGGTCTCCATCCTGCACCCCCAGCTCGGTGCAGACAAGGAGACGGCAGGCTCCTGCAGGACCCCTTGCCTTTGGGAGCCTCCTGACCCTCATGACGGAGATGGGGATGAGCACAGGGCCCCCAGGGACGAGGACCAGGGAGCAGCGGGGCATGTGTGTGTGCACGTGCACGTGTGGTGCGCAGGGGCCTGGGTGTGGGGTGCAGGCCTGAGGCTGTGGGCTTTCACGAGGCCCCCAGACGCACTGCTGGGCCCTGGACTCCCTCGGGGAGGCAAGTCCCGTCGACCAGCCTCTGGACCCTCTTGGTTCTGACACTCCGGCCGCTCCCTGCACTGGGTTGGAGGTGAGTCTGACTGGGGTCTTGACCGAGGAAGGAAGGCCTGAGGGTGTGTTTCCCACAGATGAGCACCCCCCTGCTCCTCCAGGACAAGGTGCACCTTGTGGAGCGCTACGTGGACAGCCTCCCGGACCTCCAGCAGAGACTGCTGGCCCTCCTGGACTCCTGGTGCCAGCCTGGCTTTGACATCAGAGTCGTCGCCAGGTGAGCCCCATGGGGGCCTGGGGGGGCCGGGGGCTTGGCAGGGGCAGCAGCGCAGGGAAGAGGCACACGCACGCCCCGATGCCCTCAGCCAGGCCCGAGTCCCAGCTGGGTCAGCCTGGGCCTGGGGGGCTGGCGCTGGCAGCCTCTGGGTGAGAGGGGGTTCGCTGCTCCAGATGAATAGAGTTCCCCTCGGGGACCCCTTCCTTCCGGTCCTGGAGTCGCACCGCTTGTCCACCAGCTCCTCTCCTCGTCCCTTTCTCCGTTTATGAGTCTTCGTGGAGCACGTGCCGAGTGAAGGCTACCCCAGCAGTTACAGAGAGAAGGCAGCCTGCCAGGGGGAGCCCAAGTGCGCACACGCGTGTGTGCGCAGGACACGCGCGGGTGTCGCCTGAGCGTGGGGCGCGCGGGTGGTGTCTGGGAGGAGAAGGGCTTCCTCCCGCGTACCTGGGGTGGCCTGAGGGTGAAGCAGCACCGGGGGCCTGCGAAGGCTCCCTGGGCAACCTCCTGCCAGCAGGCAGCCCCGGACCCGCGCATTTGACAGTCGGGCCTTGGGCTCCAGGCAGGCCTCCCTGCCCCCACCCCGCCCCGCCCCCGGAGCTGTGGGCAAGCCACTCTCACTTTCTGGGTGTGTTTCCTCATCCTTAGGGTGAGACTGATTCTGCCCGTCTCAAAGGGCTGTTGTGACTTCACACCCTTCGAAGCAGACAGCGTGCCTGGCAGCGGTCCAGAGGCGTGTCGTGTCGTCGCCATGCTCTTACGGTGTTAAAAAAGAGAGACGCGCGGGTGGAGCTGACAAGTGTGTGTCCCGATGCAGACGAGGGAGGTGCGGGTGGAGAGTGGGAGGGTAAGGAGGGCCCTGTGGGGTTAGATTAAACTGCAGATATTGGCTTAAATTAATGATTTTTAAGATGTCCTTGTTCTGTGCTCTGAAAGGGCTCACAAGCAATGACACCCCGTAGCCGCGAGCACCCCCGGCAGCCCGATTCTCCCCTGAAAGGAACAAGGGAGAATGAAGCAGCGATGGTGATGGAGCACCACACCGTGGATTTTAAAAGTCGGGGGTGACGCTCTGAGGCGGGGACAAAGGCGCTCCTCTACAGCGGGCGTCAGACAACAAGTGGGAAGGAATGGTGAGGTCAGAAATCGCCGTCTTGTCTCCCCCAATGAAGTGACTGATTTAGGTGCAGATCATAAAGAGATAAACTAAGAAAGAGACAAAATACAAATTACCCACATCAGGAATGAGAGAGAGTGTAACTACAGCTCCTACCCACATTAAAGTGGTGGTAAGAAACGTTGTTTGCAACTTGATGCAAGTATATTTGACAGTTCAGATGTCACAGACCTAATTCTTGGAAAACACAACTTATAAAACTGATAATGGAAAAAATAGAAAATTTGAATAGTCCTACGTCTATTAAGCAAATTGAATTTATAGTTTAAAACTTTACCAGAAAGAAATCTTTATACCCACATGGCTTCACTGGTGAACTCCTTCAAACACTCAAGGAGGACACTGTACCAATCTTCTGTGAGTTCTTCCCGAGAGTAACGGAGCGCACCCTCACTTGTTTTGTTCAGCGAGTTAGAGCCTTGATACCAAAGCTTGAAAAGTACATGAGGGGAAAGCAAAGTTGAAGTCCAGTGCAGCTCATGAGCAGAGATGCAGAGATGGGAAACGGGATGATCAGCAACCAAGGCGACTGACAAAGAGCTGGTCAAGGAAATGAGAAGGCAGGCTCAGGGGGGGATATTTGCAAAGACACAGCTGATAAAGGGCTGTTACCCAGAATATGGGGAGTTCTCTTAAAACTCAGTGGGGACAAAGTGAACAGCCTGATTTAAAAAACGGGCCAGAGATCTGAACAGATACCTCACCGGAGAAGATGCACAGGTGGCAAACAGTCACGTGAAAAGATGCTGCACAGCATACGCCGTCAGGAAAACGCAGATCAAAACAGCGAGGCACCGCCACACACCCATGAGGCTGGACCATGCCCGGACACGGACGTCAGCACACGCTGGGGAACGTGCGGAGCAGCAGGAACCCTCATCACTGCCGGTGGGAACGCAGCGTGGTTCAGCCACTTTGGAAGACAGTTTGGTGGTTTCTCACAAAACTATTGTTGCCATGTGACCAAGCCATCACATTCCTTGGTATTTACTGAAAGGCACTGAAAACCTCTGTCCATACGAAAACCTGCACATGAATGTTTACAGCAGTTTTGTGCATGACTGCCAGAACAAGGTGTTCTCCAGCAGGTGAATGACTACAGCAACCATGGTCCAGCCAGACGACGGAATGTTTTTCAGAGCTGAAAGGAAATGTGGATGGACCTGGAGATCATCATTCTACGTGAAGGAAGCCAGAAAGAGAAAGTAAATATCATATGATATCACTCATATGTGGAATCTAAAAAAAGGAAAAAAGAAGACACTAATGAACTCATCTACAAAACAGAAACTCACAGACACAGTAAGCAATCTCATGTTTACCGGGGGAGAGGGGATGGGAAGGGATACATCTGGGAGTTTGAGACTTGTAGATGTTAGCAACTATAGATAAAAATAGATTTTAGAAGGTCTTCTGTACAGCACGGGGGACTGTGTTCACTGTCTTGTAATAACCTTCTATGAGAATGAATATATGTGTATAAAAGCACGGCTGGGACCCTGCACTGTTCATCAGAGATTGACACATTGTAACTGGCTGTATGTCAATAAAAAATAAATTAAAAAGAAAATAGAAAGAAATGAGCTACCAGGGAGGGTTAAATTAAGAGTATATGCTTGAGAGATACACAGTATTGTATAAAAAACAGATGAGCAACAGAATCCACTGTAGAGCACGGGAAACAACACTCAATGTTTTGTAATAACCTATAATGGAAAATAATCTGAAAAGGCAACATATATGTTATTTTAATAACTGAATCACTTTGCTGCACACCTGAAACTAACACAATATTGTAAATCAACTGTACTTCAACTTTTTTTTAAAGAAGCGCTATCAAGCCCTGAACAGGCATAGGGAAAACTCAGATGCATATTATGGAGTGAGAAAAGCCAACCTGAGCAGGCTGCACACCAGGGTTCCAGCGACATGACATTGCGGAAAAGGCCAAACTACAGACACAGTGCGGCGGGGGGGAGGGGTGAACAGCCGAGCACGGAGGGTTTGCGGGGCCGTGAAACCACCCTGTGTGATGCTGTAATGGCAGGTACCTGTCACTACGCAACGACCAGAGGGAACCCCGAGGTGAACTGTGGACTTTGGGTGCGGATGACGTGTTCTAGATGGACCACCGGGCGGGAGAGGCTGGCTGCGAGCAGGGCTGCGCGCGCGGTCTACAGGAAGTCTCTGTGCTGCTGCTCGGTTGTGCTGCCCTAAAGGTGAAGTCTACTTCTTTAAAAAGTTAGTGCACCACGATCAAGTGGAATCTACTTGAGGAGTGCAAGGTTGATACAACATTTGAAAAGACGTTGTAACTCACCCTTTTAACAGATTAGATAACAAAACTGTAGCAGTATCTCAACACATGTAGAAAAATTATAAAGTTCACACCTTATTTATGATTTAAAAAATGCTCAGCAGACTACAAATAAAAGGAAACTCCTTTGTCTGATAAAGGACGTCACTGAAAATGAAAAGAAGCTACAGCAAGCATCGTTTTTTTAAGTTTTATCGAGCTATGATTATGATATAGGGAACTGTGTGTTTGGAGCGTGTGATTTTGTATCTTTTGATGTATGTGTGCCTCCGTGAAACCACCACCACGTTAAGGTGCTGAACACCCTTTCCCCGTCCCCCGGGAACCTCAATCGGCTGTGTGTTACTGTAGATCCTTCCGCTTTCTAGAACTTTGTACGAATGGAGTTATGCTGACCAGCTTCTTTCCCGCTGCACGGCTATTTTGAGATTCACCCTCACGACTTCACTTTCCTGCTGAGCGCTGTCACAGCGAGCGGACGTGCCGTGGCTGGCTCGTCTGTGGACCTGTCGGCGGGCGTTTGGGGTGTCTCCAGGCTGTGCCTGTTGTGCACATGGCCTCGGCGACTGCTCATGCCCGTCATCCTGTGGGCGCGTGCTTTCGGTGCTCTTGGGCAAATGCCTTGGGGTTGGATGCCTGGGTCACGGGAGAGATGTGTATTAGTTTTTTGAGAAACTGTCAAACTGTTTTCCAAAGTGGTCGCACCATTTCGCATCCCTGCCAGCACTCGGCGTTGTCAGCCTCTCCAGGGGTCGCTGGTCTGATACACACGTGGTGGTGTCTTGCTGTGGTTTCGATTTGCTTTCCCTGATGGCTAATAACAGAAAGCTTTTCCAGGTGCTGTTTGCCCTCATCGTATCTTCTTCGGTGAATCAGCTGCTCCGTCTTTTACACATTTTTTACTTAGGCTGACTGTTTTCATGTTACTGAGTTTTGAGAGGTTTATAAACATAATCTGGATTAAAGTTCTTTATCAGATGTGTTGCTTGCAGACATTTCACGCTGTGGCACATCTTCTCATTCTTTTAATGACCTCTTTCAAATAACAACAAAAGTCACAGGAAACAAAGGAAAAAGAGAGGAAAGTTCTTTTATTTTTAAATTAGAGATTTTTTTCAAGAAGGCCCAACATCCCAATAATGGAAACCCCAGAAAGAAAGAAGGAAGAACCTGGAAAAATTCATTCCAGACCCAGTCCTGGGTTGGGAGGACATGGGGGCCAGTCTTAGCAGGTTTGTGGTGTGGCCCAAGGTGGATGGAGAGAGACCCACAGTGGAGACAAGAACCCTAAACCCTCAGAAAGAGCAGGAATCAGCTCAGGTTCTG